>NW_028253990.1:0-123709 GCF_964263255.1 Lissotriton vulgaris
TGGGAGTAGACTGGGGAACTGAAAGCAGCGATCTAAGAAATGTGTTTTCCGCCTTCTGTATGGTATTAGGTTTTGTGTATCCCCAGATTGAGGACCCATAGGTGGCTATAGCCAGACATTTGGCTTTGTACACTTTAAGGATAGGCTCCATTGGTTGTGACCCCATTCTTTTAACAAAACTCAGGAGTGCTGCAGCAGATCTTGCAACTGCATTCGCAAGTGGGGTCGCCCCTTAGGCCCTTTTTAAAAATAGGAATGATTATAGACCTAGCCCAGGACTGGGGAAGATTATTTTCTCTTGTTGCGTTAAAAACATTTGTCAGAATCTTGGCCCAAAATTTAGGTGCAGACTTATATAAGTCCGCAGGAACCCCATCAGGGCCCGGGGCCTTATTCTTTAGTGTTTCGTTTATAGCTTTTTCTACATCTTCCTCCTTAAAAGCTTGAATTATCTCTAAACGTGGGTGGGGAAAAAGCTCCTGTGTATGGCCAGAGGTAGGCATGCTGTAAATATTGCCGAAGTGAGTGAGCCACTGCTCATCCGGGATGACACATTCTACACCATGGTTCTCCACCCCGAGAAATAAGGCTGGTTAATCACCTCCCAGAATTTGGAACTATCCCGCAAAACTTCATCTGATTGCAGATCATTCCAGGCTTGTTCTTTGGTCTGGTTTTTCCGAGCATGGATAAAATGTTTGTATTTCTTCCTAAGAAGAGCTATATGTATTCTATTTCTCGGTGGCTCCTTTAATCCCTTTAAGAGGGCGGAGTGTGCCTTGGTGGAGTTTGTGTCAAACCACTGTTTTCCTCTTTGCCCTCCTGGTTTTGCTTTGAGCGTTAAGTCAGTATTTACTTGTTGACATATTGAGTTAAAAGCTTCAACTACTCTGGTGTTGGGGGCAACAGGGTCTAAGCAAATACCGACCTCCTCTTCAACCTCTGCTAAGACATCTTTTAAAAAAGGGACCGGGGTCACTAGACCATTTCAACCTTCTACCCTAATCTTTGATTATCAGATCGGTCGCGCATTGCGCCTCGGAGTCTTTAAAATCTAGTAACCCCCCCTGAGCAACCTCTAATATCACGGGGTTATGGTCACTAAAAATAGAGTCTTCTACCCTATAACTTAAGATAAAGGACAAAATAAAAGATGATAAGAAAATATAATCTATGACTGAACCTGTGTCTTTCCCTTTGAACATTGGGGGTCTCGGGCCTAATGGACAGCAACTTGATTCGTAAAGATTAAAGGTGACCAAAAGGTTCTCCAAGGCTTCCCCATATTTAGTGTGTTCAATATGGGTGGGGAGCGAAAAGCGTGGCCCCCCTTTGTCGTCCAAGATGCAATCCAAACGACAGGGGTGTATATACACTTTTGCACTCCACACCACTCAACTACACAGTACTCTGCTCTATGCCACTTCCCGCTATTACACTGTGCACAGCGCCACTCTACACTACTACACTTTATATAACTCCAATCTATGACTCTTCAGTGTTACTCCACTGTATGCCACTCCACTATACGCTACTCTAGTTTATGCTATTCCACTCTGCACCATTCCCCTGTATGCCACTCCAATGTACACTATTACACTCTACGCAACTCCACTCCACTCCACACCCCTCCATTGTATGACACTCTTCTCTACTCTATATAGCTCCACTCTATAAAAGTCTACCATACTTCATGGCACACTATGACATTCTACTCCACTCTAAACTCCTGCCCCCTAAAGTCCAACTCTATACTTCACTTTATGCCAGTACACACTAGTGTACAACACTCTATTCCTCTACACAACACTTTTCTATATGATACAGCACTCCAATTTATGACAGTTTACTACCTACGCTACGCCAGTACTCTCCACTCCATGCCATCCTACTCTACTCTACAACAATATACTCTTAGGTACTTTACTCCACACTATATTACACTACTCCACTCTACTCTACTCCACTGTACGAGACTTTACCTAATTCTATAACAAACCACTCTACGCAGCTCCCATATTTCACATACTAATGTACTCTACACAACGCCACTTTACAATACGGTACTAAATGTTTGCCACTCTCCAACACTTTGCCCCTATCTATATCCCTTCACTCCACTGTAAGGCACAGCACTATACTGTATGCCACTGTGCAACACTCTACTCCACTCTAGTCCACTATACAGCACCGTACGCAACTCTTTGTATACCACTGCACCCCACTTTACTCCACTGTACTCTGACACATTACTCCACTCTACTTCCCCACTATACACCACTCAACGTCATTTTACTTTATAATGCTGTATGTCAATCCACTGTACCACACTATACTTCACTGTACACCACTCTACTCTACAATCAACAAACACCAACTAGACTGGATGCCACTCTACTCTACTGTGATCTACATCACTTTCCAATACTGTACGACACCTTACTACACTCTATAGCACGGTACTTCAATTTATGACACTTTACCCCACTCTGCAGTTCCCCACTCCGTGTACTCCACTCAACTATCCTCCACTTTACTCCACTTTATCTCATTCTATGCCACTGTACAATGCTCTGTTCTACGCCGCTCCAGTGCCCGCCACTCTACTCTACTACATGCAACTCCACACAACAACCCTGTACTACACTCTGTGCCACTCTATGATACTCTACTCCACTCTACGCCATGGTACTACATTCTATGACACTCAAAGACACGCCACTCAACTTCTCTATTTGATACGCCACTCCACTAACTGGCACAGCACTCCACTCTATGACACTCTCCTTCACTGTACTCTAAGACACTCCACTCAATGATGTTCCTCTCTATGACACTCTACTTCACCTTACTGCACTCTAAAACACTCCACTCCACTCTATGATAGTCTCAACACCCTAATCTACTGTTCTACACTCCATTCCACTGTACAACTCGCTGCTCAAGTCTACGATTCCATGCACTGTGTGCTCGTTTGGTCTTAATTTATTCATAAAATTATTGTTGTTTTTTTTAACCCTGCCGGAAGTCTTTAAGTGGTGTTTTCATTGTGTTACTGTGAGTATGTTGCACAAATACTGTACACATTGCCTCTTTAGATAGGCCTGACTGTTCAGTGCCAAGCTACCAGAGGGTAAGCGCTAGTTATCTTTTAGTGTGTATCTAGCTTACCCTGACTAGGATTGTGATTCCTGCTTGGACAGGATGAATACCTCCTACAACCAGAAACCCATTATCAGCAGTGAATATAGGATTTATGTTTGTGCAATGCCATTTAGTAGCTCATTGTCCACTACTACTCTATACATAAGACTATTATATGTTTTAAATTCTGTTTTCTCTCAATTAGTAACTGTTCTAAAATTGATTCCTGCTTCACCTTCATCAACTTGGGACAGTTTTTGTTGTTTCACTTGTGATACCTTGTAAGAATGTCTAAGTATCTCAATTACCTGGCAAATTACACTCGGAGTGAGCTGAAGGAGTTTTGCAAGGAGAGGGGTGCTGAACGTGGGAAGGAAAGCTTCCAAAATAGAAATTCAGATAAGCCTGAGCCTATGAGGAAGTCAGGAGGCTGCAAGTATAAACAGAGGAGAAAAACCCTGAGCTGAGGGTAGGACTCGCCTCCTCACGCAAGGGCCATCGAGATACCCAGGATGGGGCAGAGTGAAATGTATCTACCAGGGCTTGTCACATATGGAGTTGGACATCAACTACATTGAGTGGTACAGGATGGTTGAGCTGAGGAGGTTGTGCAGAGAGCGGACTGGAAATCCTTAGGGGTGAACCAAAGTTTGAGTACCAATTCACCCTTGGAGCCTGGAAGGACATCCGGAAGGACAGGCAGAGTCTGCAGAGGACTACCTCAGCACTCGTGAGAACGCAGAACCCTGGTTATACCTAACCTCAGAATCAGGGCCCCAAGAAGGAGGGAGAGTAGAAGAGAAATGACTGGGCAAAGGCTCCTGAAGAAAAAACAGATCCCGCAATGGGAGAGTGCTTCTGAATCCAATGAAGGAAGGAGCATCTCCTACTAAACCCTGTCCCCTGAGGAGCTCAAGGACCGAGAGGCTGAGAGGAACCGAGGCTGCAGTTGGCCGAGCTGACTGTAGAGGAGAGAAAAGGTGAGGCTCAGACGGTTTATATGATAAAAACTACTGTTTTAGAAAACTGTAGCTGTGCTACCATTTTTATGTCTAAAACATTAGGACATTTTGCTAACCGGGCAAAAGAAAACAGTACAACATGTTGCTCGACCTTGTACTAAATGTTCTAAGAACAGTCATTTAATGACAAATAATATGTGCAGCGTATTTCTAAACAAATATCATGTCAAAAAAACAAATGCATTAAGTGTGCTGTACGAAGCAAAGACATCCTAAAACAGCTAATGTGTGCAACCAAGGGAACACCAAAATGGGCCCAAAAGGAAATTCACTACAGAATGAGGGCAAGTGGAATGTGCAGTTCAGAGGGTTCTTTCCCACTCTGGCTTCTACAGTCTGGCAGTTAAGCAGAGACCCAGAGTTGGTGGGTGGATGAGGTGTTGCTCTTTATTGCTCTTCAACAAATCCATTTAATTATACTAGAGTTTGTACGATTCTACAGATTACTCACACTGTCACTCTGATTTGATGCAAATGAGCTTCTGGTGTATTACTACTGTATGCATGGATGGTTATTTGGACACCAGATCATGTACTGCTTCTTTGTTCTCCGTTTGAAAAAACTTCAATACAACTGTACCATCAGCTTTTCTCCCCAGTAAAATCTGATTGCCTTTCTAAGGGAGCTATCTGACTATGCTGAGATGGGCAGAGGGAACGTATTCGAAAGTGACTAGCTCACGGTCAACGAGCAATAACTGGTAAGTCTAGAAAGTCATTTAACTTGACATTTGATGAGATTTGATATGACTGTTACAGGAGAGGCTACACCTACCAATCAAACTCAAGGATTGAATCTGAACATAAATGCTTTAAAACTCAACAGCTTTAAATATTCTTGGTTTTAAAGCCACTAAAATGTACGTAATGTTTTTCCTTCTCCGTTTTCGTGCAGTAGACTACAGCTAAGAGCAACAAACTGATCGAGCTAGACTACAGCTTTGCACTCATGCAAGATTGTGTTTGTCACCTACTTATTGTACGACTCTGATTAACTGATTGTTTTAAAGCATTTTTAAAAAATGGTGGTACCTTTGTATTATTTGTGTTATAAATCCAGAACTTCAATAACACCTTAAAATATTCATAGCACTTTATTTAGAAAATATTTGTATCTTATTTCCGTGTGGTGTAAAAGGCAGGTTTTGTTACAGATATGAAGTGGAAGAACACAATTTTTATCTTTCCATCCAGCCGCTGATAATCACCATTTCACCTTTACATTCTGTCATCCATTCAGCCTTCCAACCAACATTTAGTCTGTCGCCATACCGTCCATCCATCTACTCCTTGCCAAAACTATCCATAAAACATATCCATCATTTCAATCATCCATGCTTTCACTTATCCATCCCCTTTAATCCATTCATCCATCCTTTCGCTCATCCATCCACCCTTTCGTTCATCCATCTATTTTTTCACCCAATCCACATATCCTCCCTTTTAATCATCATCTGTCTTTTTACTCAGTCCATCCATCCTTTCTCTCAACCATACAACCTTTCACTAATCCACCCACCCTTCGATGCACCAATTTACCCACCTATCCATCAATTTACCCCTTCACTCACACTACATCATTTCACTCACCCTTCCATCATTTCATTCACCCATCCTCCCTTTCACTCATCCATCCTTACATCCATCCTTTCATTCATCCTTTCACCCAACCTTCTATCCACTCATCGATCCATCTACCCTTTCACTCATCGACCCATCCTTTCACTCACTCATCCATCATTTCTCTTATCCATCCAACCATGCTTTCACTCATCCATCCACACTTCCACTCATCCATCCATCCTCCCTTTTACTCATGCATCCTTACATTCATCCTTTCACTTATTCATCCATGCACCTGTCCACTCATCGTTTCACTCACCCATCCATCATTTCACTCACTCATGTAATGTAATGTAATGTGTGGGTCTTGTAAAGCGCACAGGCGTTGTGGCGCTGTAGACCGCTGGGGAACCCGTCCTGGCTATCCCTGTGAGATGATCCCTGCTGGGTATCTCCAAGGTGAAACCAGGCATCCCCGGCGAATGTGGGGGGCCGTTGTAGAGATGAGGCAAGCTAATGCCCAGAGTTGGCGAGTGTGATCCCTGGTTAGAGTAGGCACCGAGGCGATAATTATCGAGTCCGCTGACCCTGGTCCACGACCCTGCCGCGTCGGGAATTGAACCCTGGTCCCGGGCTGTTCTCTGCTTCCGGGTCTGCTGCCTCTAACCAGTGAGCCACACCACTCCATACATCATTTCACTCACTTATCCATCCATCCATTTCCCCTTTCACTCATCCACCCTTTCACTCATCCATCCATCCACCTTTCATGCGGCAAACCATCTAGCCTCCCTTTCACTCACCACTAGTCTGTCCTTTCATCCATTCTTTCACTCTTCCATACATCCATCCTTTGACTCATCCATCCATACGCTCAACCTGTCCCTCTATCAGACTTTCACTCCATCCATCCATCAATCAATCTGCCCTTTCACTCCTCAGCCATATTTTCACTAACTCATTCATCCATCCACATTCACACATCCATCCATTCATACATTCTCCCTGCCTTTCACTCATCCATCCATACATCATCCATGCAGCTATCTATCTACCTTCACTCACCCACCCATCCTTCATTTCACTCACACATCAATCCATCCTTTTACTCACTCACCTTTCCACACTTGTTGCAGACAGCAGAGGCCCATCAAAAACCCCACCCCGCTGTAGCTGGTAATGGGTGGGGGGGGGGGGGCTACCAACTGTTCACTCCCCTTTAAGTCTTTAGTGTGATAGTAAAAGAATGATGTTCTTTGTGAGACACATAAAGGACTTTATGAATGAGCTGGCTTACGATAGTGCCTACTAACCATATTGAGAAAAAATGAGCAGTGACTTTTTTGGGGTTAGAGGGTTGAAATGGACACCACTTAAGAAACTTAAACAGTCTATTGGTAGTGGGAGAAAAAACAGGTCAGGTCATGGTTGTGGTTCACCTCACAATGGCTGGTTCATTTACTGTCTGGCTACTGTGCAAGGTCAGTCACAGGTAGCAGCCCCCCCCCTGCCCATCATGTGGTGGTGATGGTGGTAGTAATCAATGTACAAACGCAGAGCAAGATCAGAGCGCTGCTGTACTGCGCACTGCATTACTCACCCATAAAACTCAAAACTGGCGTCTAAATGTATGCCAGGTAAAGGTCTAGCATTGATATTACTTACCTTGCATCTTTGTCCTTTCAGACACTAGTTATATGCTGCAATGGCACAAACAACCTATGAGACCCAGGAGCAGTGTATTCATTCTGCACATCACCCTGCTGCAGTGCCCTCATTTGCGGATGTAAGACTTCAGCTAGTCATGATGACTCATAACTAATATGTGTATCATTTAGTGCACCTGCACAGGGCAGCCTCTGGCCCATTTCCCTTAACTCGACCTCTCTCTCTCTCTCGCTGCCTGTTGTTCTTACTAAGGATAGTCTGAGCTCCTTTTAGTTTCAGTATAAGTAAGCCGTTAGGACCGCCCCCACAGCCCGTGTCTGCGGGACTGGATCTTTGTGTAAGTAGAAACACTTTGCAGAGCTAGATGAAAACATGTATGCAACTATTAATCATTTGAACAAACTTGTCTATGAAAAAGTAAAAAAATAAACACATATTTACCCATTTTCTGGTCACTTTTGCTTCAGCCATTTGAGGCTTAGTAAAAGAAAATATGGTTGCCTATTACAATGTTTGCATTGAAATACATTTTATTATTCATTAAAGGCTACATGTTAATTCTGCATATTTACTTTAAATTGATTTATTTATTTTCTTAATATTATTAGATACGTCTACACCAGTATCCACCAATAATAGCCCCATGCTCAAACATCAAGTTCCAGTGAAATACAATTTTTAGAACAGTACAGAAGTGGCTGAAAACCCAAACAATGTGAAGCAGAATACTGATAGATAATTGATCACTCTGTTCCCTTCTCCACGCTGATAGATAATTGATCACGTTTCTTCCCTTTTCCATCCAGAGTCCAGCTGTGTGAGATGCTACAGCTTGAATTATCAATCAGTCTAATTTTTTTTTGGAAGGAAGTGTCCTTGAAAAATTGCCTATATCAGAAATAGCCTTGTACGAAAAAGCAGCAGCGGACCTTAAATTGCCGCACCTAAACTCCAGTGCCAATGGGTCTATGATCAAGTCAGTTTGATATTGTGCTGCCAACCCCGACACCAGCTGCTGTTTGGCGTCGCTGTGCTCTCCAGATCAGTTAAACAATTTTTAGATACTCAAGGGGGCGCACCAAAATGAGAGTCCAAATAGAATAAGTAGAGAAATGTTCTTTATTTATCTTTGTTCAGCAAGAAAGGGCACATCAATAAAATATGTAGTGAGATCAGCCAACGCGTTTCACTCCCTACCAAGGAGTTTCTTCAGGGCGCTGCGAGTATTTTCGGTAAGTTGTCTTTTGTAAGATCCCTCTATGATCGCACTGGTATTTTTTCGGTCGTTTCTTTTCTCAGCCTATTTCTTTAAAAGTCTTTGGAGTATCTCTCTTCCCTTATCTTTTCTTTATATCGTGGACTTTGTTGGTCTTGTCCGAAAAAGTAGTTCTGGTATTTCAAAGAGCTACCCGTCCCTGGTTGTATTTGTTCTAGGTGGGTACAGTGCTGTGATGACCGTCGTCAGTTTCGGCGTCTCGGCATGGCTGGTTCCAGCCGAACCAGCCATGCCGAGACGCCGAAACTGACGACGGTCATCACAGCACTGTACCCACCTAGAACAAATACAACCAGGGACGGGTAGCTCTTTGAAATACCAGAACTACTTTTTCGGACAAGACCAACAAAGTCCACGATATAAAGAAAAGATAAGGGAAGAGAGATACTCCAAAGACTTTTAAAGAAATAGGCTGAGAAAAGAAACGACCGAAAAAATACCAGTGCGATCATAGAGGGATCTTACAAAAGACAACTTACCGAAAATACTCGCAGCGCCCTGAAGAAACTCCTTGGTAGGGAGTGAAACGCGTTGGCTGATCTCACTACATATTTTATTGATGTGCCCTTTCTTGCTGAACAAAGATAAATAAAGAACATTTCTCTACTTATTCTATTTGGACTCTCATTTTGGTGCGCCCCCTTGAGTATCTAAAAAAAAAAAAAAAAACCAGATATAGCCTTGGTAGCAAATTCAGAAAGCTCACGTTTTCCTCGGTATATTCAGTAGGTAATTAAAACATATTTTTATTTAGGAATGCACAGTGTAAAAAACACAGTGTAGGTGTTTTCAGTGAGGAGATTGTAAAGGATGATGCAAAATGGTTGTATGAGTCAATAGCAGCTCCTTTTCAAAAAAAGTGGTTCGGGAGAGGAGGATGGTTAGGGGTATATAATATTTTTTTAAAACACTTACCTGCTGCTGTGCCGTCTCTTGGTGTTTCTTCTCCAGTCCCTGCACACTGAACAGGCTCCTAGATGCCAATCAAGATGCTGCTCCCATGGGAGCAGCGCCGTGATAGGAAAGGGGGGCCGCTCGGCCTCCACGCACGCATGGCTGGGCCCGGCCCCCCCTTACCCCTCTTGATTGGTCGGGTCCCGTCGTTGACCCGGAAGTGGTGTGAGTGCTTCTGGGTCAAGAGGCGGGACCAAAAGGGGGGTTTAAGAGCCTGGGGTGCGCGGGAAGCACACTCTTTGTGCCCGCGCTTCCCAGGCTCGCCCCTCGCCCCGCTGTGGGGCTGATCATTTTCTTTATTTTATTTTCCAGGTTTCCGTATGCTGTGCGGAGCAGGAGCAGCTGTCTGCATTTCGCGGTGATTCGAGAGTGGAAAACGGACATCGGCACCCAGAGGACTGGAGGAGCGGGGACGCGAGGGAAGCTGAGCGGGTGTACGCCAGAGACGCGGAGCACGCGAGAAGGATAGAGGATATCCGCTTCTGGGAAGCCAGTCGGGCGCGAGGTATTGTACGGGCTCTTCGGGGCGGCTGTGGAGCGAGGATCGGCCCGACAGAGCGCGGGAGGTTTTGCTCAGCACAAGTGAGGCCCATTGTGATAAAGCGAAGCAGGGTCAGCCCGGGCAATAGCTGGATGGGAGACCACAGGGTTTTTTTTTAGGTAAAACGGATCGCTGAGCTTTATGTGATTGCAGACTCTGTCACTGTTTTGTTTAAGGGATTAAACAGGCCTGTTATTAAGCGGGACAGTCTTGAATAAGTTAGTACAGCCACATTATTTAAGATACTGGGTCTACTTGCTGATTGCCACAGCAACAACAGACAAAGTGACCAGTAAGAAGGTTTTTTTTGTGAAATACAGGTGGTATACATAATTCGCAATTGCAGCAAAGTACTTTTGGATCTATAGCCACATTTTGGGGACCAGGTGAGGTAGTAGAGGGACTTTGTAAGATAGGGGTGATTTAAGGGGGCAGCCTTTCAGCACACTGAAAGGCTGCCCCCTTCAGCACAATTGGGAAAGACCGTGGCGGAATTGGGGGAGAGGGTCGATGCACAGACAGGGCCATCAGGGAGGCCCAAGCGGATAATAGTGCCACATAGACCGAGGGGGATACTTGAGGCCCCACCTAAATGTGGCAGAGCTGAGAAGGGTTGTAGTCTCCCCCCTCAAGCCCCGTTTAGGAGGGGGGTCCCCGGGGCCAGTCCCTAGCGGAGTGCCTACATCACCTGAGACCCCCACGCCAGCCCCACCTATCCTGATAAGTGTACCGGTAGCACCGGCTCCAGCCACGCCCCCTATAAACTTAGTCCCGACAGTGGTCCCACCAGAAATTCCAGCCAGCCCATCCCCTGGGGTGGGTCATGTACCCCCAGAATTGGCAGCGCAGATAGCGGCAGTGCTTCCATGGTTGGGGATTGGGGGAATGTTACCTTCTGCAGCTGACCCCACGGCCGAGGCAAAGAGAATGGTCGGAAAAATCATGGTGGCTAGGGGCGAAGGTAGCATGCCAAGCACACCAATTTCTCCCCAAACAGGTCCAGCGAGCAATGCGGGGACAATCAAGGCCGTAGAACCAACGCAACTCGCTGAAAGTGGTAAGGAGGGCCTTGCCGGTATTAGGCGAAGGCACGATACCCTCCAGGGGGAGAATTTGGCACAACATGTCTCGCAGAGTGTGAAAGAATTGATTTGGGCAGACAAATATGTAAATATTTTCTCATTGCTGATTGAGAACAGGGAGTGGGAATATGCCAAGTCCCAGAAAGATATGATGTTGCCTAGTGAATGGCGGCCTCAGTTGTATAAATTCAGGGTGGAGGAGACACTCATCAACTGGATCAGGGCCTTTTCTGTGTTTGTGGCGGTTACCGCTAAACGTTCTCCTTCAATGCAGGCGGAGATGGCTTGTTATCAGAGTAGGATTACAATGTTCAGTGAGAATCATGGGGGGGATGCATGGAAAGAATATGACATAGCTTTAAGGAAAGCCAGGGAATTTAACAAATCTTTAGCCTGGGACAAAGTTGACTCAATCCCCTGGCATTCTCAGTTTAAAAGGGGGCAATCTGCAGGCGCTAACACTAGCTGGAACAAAGGATATTCGCCCAAGCCCCAGCAGCCCTTTCAGCAACCCTTTCGGTCAGCGCAAGGGGGGGAAGTGGCCAATAAGGCCAGAGGTAATACAGGCGGGAAGGGCGTGTGCTGGGATTTCAACAGCCGAACATTGCCCAGGGCACCGGGCATGTGCAAATTCAGACACGTGCTTTACACATGCGGCCACCCTTCCCACCCAGAAACGACATGCCGGTCAAAGGGTAGTACTTCAGGCAACAGGGGGAGAAGGAAATCAAAATAGCGGGGAACACCCCCAGGTCGCTCACTCCCCCATTGACGTGTCGGCTATGATTCCTTGGCTGAATAGATACCCAGACCAACCCTCCACAAGGATGCTGCAAGAAGGTTTCACACACGGTTTTCGGATTCCAGCTTGGGGGTATACCGGGACACCGCAGTGTAGGAACAAGTTGTCAGTAAAACAAAATCCTGGGGTGGTAGCGGAAAAAATCAAGAAAGTATTGCGCCTAGGTAGAGTAGCGGGTCCTTTCCTTGACATCCCAGTAACAAATTTTGTCTGCTCACCCCTGGGAGTGGTCCCGAAGAAAGAAAAGGGCGAATTTAGACTCATACACAATCTTTCAGCACCTAGGGGCTTATCATTGAATGATGCGATTGACGAGAGCATTTGTAGTGTGAAATATGCGTCTTTTGATCAGGCAGTAGAGATGTTGAGAGTTTTGGGCCCCGGGCATTGATGGCGAAATCAGATATTGAGTCAGCATTTAGACTACTGCCAGTGCATCCATCTGACCAACACCTCCTGGGTTTTTCCTTCGAAGGCAAATGTTATATGGACATGTGTATGCCCATGGGTTACTCCGTTTCATGTGCTTACTTTGAAACATTCAGTTCTTTCGTGGAATGGGTTCTTAGACAATCTACAGGCCACCAGCATGTGATGCATTACCCTGACGACTCTTTTGCTGGGGGTGGCGGTCTCACAGGAGTGTGCGTGGGCATTGCGTGAGTTTTGCGTGCTCATGCGTGCTTTTGGGGTCCAGCTGGCACCAGGAAAAACGGTGGGGCCATCTACATGCCTGGAATTCTTAGGCATTGAACTTGACTCCGTTGAGGGTTGTTTCAGGTTACCCAAGGAAACAAATGGTGAAGTTCAGGGCAGCCCTGCAACAATGTTTGGTGAAGGAGAAAGTCACATTACAGCAGTTGCAGCAGATTGTTGGCCAGCGGAATTTTGCACTAAGGGTCATCCTATGGCACGCCCATTTTCCCACTCAATTGCGCAAGCCATGAAGGGCCTGCGAGACAAGCAGCATCACACGAGACTGTCAGTCAAGGTTCGCCAGGACATGCGGATATGGATTGCATTTCTGGAGGATTTCAATGGCAGAGTACTGTGGGGTGCCCCCACTGGGACCTCGGCAGAGTTAGGACTATGGACTGACGCTGCGGGCAGTGTAGGGTTTGGTGCCATACTTGGCAACAAGTGGGTGGCGCAAAGGTGGCCCAATTGGTGGAAGAAAAGTGGTTTGACAGCAAACATTGGTTTCCTAGAACTGTTCCCAATAGGGGTTGCTTTAAGGGTCTGGCCTGATCAATTGTCCAATCGATCCATCATTTTCTGGTCCGATAACATGGCTGTAGTGGAATGCATCAACCAACAGGCAGCACGGTGTAAGTTGATACTCCGCCTTATGAAGAAGATTGTGCTTAGATGCATGAAATTGAACGTGCAATTCAGGGCCAAACGTTCCAGGGGTCTTGAATAACGCAGCTGACGCCCTTTCTCGCTTTAAGATTCAGGTATTCAGGGAACACCTACCAGCTGCAGAGGCATCACCAGCAAACTTCCCAACAACACTTTGGCAGGTTGGTGCCCCCAACTACAGGACCTCGTGGCAGCCAGTCTAGCTCCCAGGACCAGGAAAGCTTATAAAGGGGCGTTTAGGTCTTACTGTAATTTTCTGGGACAGGAGTGGGAGGCCAAATGGGATCAGGAGGCAAACTTTACTGGGTACATGGACACATTGCACAAGGAGGGGCGCTCAGCGGCGACTGCTAGCAGACACAAGGCAGCTGTTTCTTTTTTCGCACAGACAAAGGGGGCCAGTGATCCTACGAAAAGCTTCTTAGTACGAAAGGCGATGAAGGGGTGGCGGCGCCTACAGGCAAACACCGCCGATGGCAGAAGGCCAATAGGTCGAGAACGGGTGGCAATGGTATTGCTCGCCCTGCCTGACACATGCAGCTCGTCGGGAGAGGTACTCCTATTCAAAGCCACTTTTTCCATGGCATTTTACGGGGCATTGCGGGTAAGTGAACTGGTGGCGAGCAACAAACTTGACAGGTTAGGTGGCCTACAGTTGATAGATACTACTATACGGGACGACTCAATGTGGGTTACAATTCGGAAATCCAAGACTGATCAGGAGGCCCGGGGGGAGAGTTTGGTGCTACACCGGGCACCGAACAACCCGTGCTGCCCAGTGTCGCATGTGGAGGCGTTCATCAGACAACGGGCGGGTGTGGCAATGGGAGCATTGTTAATACATGCGGATGGTACCCCGTTGACCAGGTTTCAGTTCCAAAGAGTGTTAGCAATGGCTATCGCCAAAGCGGGTTTGAACCCCATGGAATTTGGGACACATTCTTTCTGGATAGGGGCGGCCACCGAGGCCACTGCGAGGGGATTGCATGCCAACAGTGTGAAGAGGATTGGGAGATGGTCTTCCAATGCTTATAAGCGTTATGTGCGGCTGCACATGTTGTGAGGGTCAGTTCACCCCCCCCCGACACCTGCCTTGTTTATTTTTATCTTTCAAGTTCTCAAGCCTGTGACGCAGGACGGAAACTACTACAGGGTCATCAAATGCAACCATCAACATTTCGGCAACGGCAAGAAGACAGGAGGAGGACGCATGTAGTATGGGTTGTTGGTCATTCTTATGTGAAGAGTGCTAAACCATTTTTCCTTTCAGGAGGGGGTAGACGGAGGGCGGAGTGCAGGGGTTTCAATGTTTCCTTTCATGGCAGAGGGGGGCTCCGCCTTAGCCAGCTTAGGGGCTACATCTCTGACTTACTTGAAAGACACACCCCACCGCCCTCAGTGGTTATCCTGCATCTGGGGGGGAACAATTTGGTGACACTAGGCAGAAGGGTCTTGTTGGAAGAGATTATCTCAGCGGCGGGTTAGCTGGCGAAGTTGTTACCAGGTTACTCCATAGTGTGGTTACAAATGATACCTAGACTTCAGTGGAGGGGAGGTGAACCAGTCAGGGCGTTCAATCACTTGGTAAAGAGTGTCAACAATAAGATCGAGAAGCTGTTTCGAACACCTCACCTGCAGAGTATCCCACATGGGTGCATTTGGGGAGATCAGTTCTACTTACGGGATGGGGTCCACTTGACAGAAGCAGGTAATGACCTATTGGTAAGGAACATACTGGCATGGTTAGAAGGTTTTGCGAGGTATTTATGACCTTTCAGTGTAGGCATTTTGGGGGGGGCATATAGTCGGTCAACTATGCTGGCCTGTGGCAGTAAGGTCATAATCGGTGAGCAGCAATTTAAGGTCCTTATGGGGCAGCATCATTATCGAATGGGGTTGCCCAGGGGGAGGGGCCACAGGTCTCTCCTAGAACTTCAGGGGCAGGATATCCGTTTGCTTGGAAGGGTGCGGAGGAGGGAGTCACGCTTTCCTTGGACTGGTAGTCACCTCGCACATACACTATGACATCAGCAAATGGCCTGAGTGTAAGGGCCCTCCTTTTTTTTCCTTCCTGCCGTAGGTCCAGAAATTATTAGAATGCAAAATTGATATGTAGGATGTTAGATTCGGTTAGGAACATGCTGTATTAGACATTTGTTAAGGTTAGCCCTTCATACCTGTCTACCTTGCTGTAAATCTAATGTCTGAATTTTGCATTTAATATGTATGGAAATAATGTTTAATTCACTCAATTTTAATTATGTTTTCATATTTTAATAAATACTGCTGGGGGGTCGTGATACCCTCTGCCTTCCAAAGAATTCTCTCGCTTGGCTAATTACTACGTGGATGGTAAATATTGTTTGCATGATGAGGAGGGGTGGCCGGTAGTCCCCGACCATGTGGCCTGAGCGGGCTTCTTTAATGCTCACTCGGGTCCTAGGAGCCTTGGCTGTACAACACAGCTTGGGTGGAGAGAGATTAAAGTACACATAACGGTATGGGCTGCCTTAGACAGCCAGCCAAACCGTCATGCGCACTTACATTGTCCACTCTCCTCCCCCTGCTCTCGTCATGGCCCTGCACAGACTTGGCTGTCTTTAACAGAAAATGGTTGTATTATCATTTTAGTATCATTTTATTTTTCCTGTATTGTCAGCTGCCTGGAACTCGGGGTGGGTGGGGTGGTAGAGTGTGATGCTCCTCCGCCATAGCAGAGGTGCAGCCACTGGTCTAAGTACGAGTTTATTGCAAAACCTCCAGCAACATAGAATTCTTATGCACAGTGGCAGCTGTAGAACTATCAAAGTGATTGGGACTTAATTGTCCTTCTAGAATGGTACTAAATGTAAGGAGTCAGCAGTCTTGTTGTTCGACCGGCGTGAGGTGGCTATGTCGCAACCACGCACTCAGGCCAGGCATGGCCCGAGGCAATAAATAAAAGGGGGGTGGCCGCTCGGGGGCACTCAACCTAACCATAGCACCAAGTGCCCATCTGTGCTTGTTTCCATTCCTCATTGGTCCCAAAGTGTACCACACCAGAACACTCTACACTGGTGATGAGTGTGGAAATGAGGCCACGCTCCCAAGCACACTCATGAGGTGTTTATTAACGCTATCCCTGCTTTGCTGTTGTCTCTATGCGACTCAGGAGGTGAAGCGCCGTCCGCGATACCCCGACCTCTGCCATTAATCCACGGGGGAGGTGCCAGCACACAGCGATGGCATGCTCATAGAAGAAGGAGAAGGACGGTAAGAGCGCAGCTCCTACACAGCCCAGAAGCCTGTCCCAGCCCGTGCAACATGCGGGCAATGCCACCACACATGGGACACATGCAGCCAGGCCCACGCCCACATGTGTAGCAAAGGAGCCTTCCACCCACCAAACCCGGCTCCCCGCGGCACGAAGAGGGGAGAGAAGCCCCCATGTGCCACTGAGCCCACACCGAAAATAGAAGGGCAAAAATCAAAATACAAAATGAGAAATTAAAGGATAAAATAAATAGAGGAACACAGAAAGGGGGAACACAGCTTAGAGAACACCACAAGGCCAGAGGCACAGCTGAGAGAGAGAGAGAGAGAAGGAAACACTAGCCCATCTACAACAGCTCAGAGAAGGGGACCCAGACAGACAAAATGGGAGATGAGCCAATGCAAACCAGCCACCAACACACATAGTCACGCATGCCCTCGCAGGGTTTCTATCCCTGTTCAGCGAGGCAGCTGACCCCACCATCGCGTCCCCACAATTAAAGATGTGGCTAAGGCATCTAGAGAATTACTTCATGGCAACATGAGAGACAGACGGAGCAGTGAAACAATCATTGCTTCTCCACTGTGCAGGGAAAGAAGTGTACCTCCTATTCAAACACCTCCCAAATAAAGGAGCACCCACCGAATATGATGCCGCCGTGACAGCGCTTAATGCACATTTTGATCCACAGCTGATTTCGAGAGATTTAAGCTGTGCCAAGCCCAACAAAGAGAAGGGGTGTCAATTGATGCGTCCTTTGCAAGACTACGAGTACTGGCAAGCCCCTACGCAACAGACAATATGGTCACACACCAATGAACCAGTGAGCCTGCCAACACATCATGCAGTACGAAGTATTGACTCATGCCTCTCTGCACTGTCACAGGTGATCAAGGATATGCACTCTGCATTTTGATAATGACAACCCTCTGATCCCTGAACACACAGGCCCAGAGGCACTACAATTTGGCCCACAAATGCCCCAGGGGCATCGTGGAACGCACATTTGATGTGTTGAAGTCACAATTCCGGTGCCTGGCCATCACACGTGGAAGGCTCCTGTACAGCCTGTGGAAACTTGCAAACCATCTTCCTATCGATGCCCAGGCTGCTGGCGCAAACCGCCTTAGTTCCCATGTTGAGTAATTACCAAAATAAAGAGACGGGCGCTGGCAGCAGGAATCAAGAGCAGAGTTTATTACTCATGAGGAGAGCCAGTCATTTCGGACACGAAACACAGTGTCTTTCGGGAGGTGCTCTAACAAGTGAGCTGAGACTCTTGGTTTTATACCTTACAGAACACTCGATAACACAATTAGGGCTGTATGATGCAAGAGAAGAACATCCCTATAATCCTCGTGGTGATCCTACCCCACATGTGTTCACAATGGGGACCCTTGACCTGCTGATAAGAGGGGAGGGCAATCACGCAGCTGAGTGTTCCGTCAACTGTTTAGGATGTGTACGCCTGATCATAGCCCAGGGGGTGGGGTGGCTAGGATCAATAGTGGCATACAATAAGGGCAGTAAATGGTATCCCCTGACTCAGGCGATGGCCTCGGACATGTGTGGTCAGCTGGACCCGGGGGAAGGGGTCATCAAAGGAGTGGTATTCATGCCACGGGGACAATCGAGCGCGGAGGGAAGGCTCGTCAACAGAGGGGCATTCATGGAAGGAAAGGAGGTGTTGGTCAGGCGCGGCCGTGACTCCCAAGGACAGGGTCTTGCAGAGGAGGAAGGTTTATGACTTGTCCATGTGAGGGAGAAGGAGGGGGGGGGTCAGGGTGCGCGCAGGGTCAGAGTCGCACAGAGTGCTGGGTTTCATGGTCTATGCACGTGAGAGTGAGAGGGGGGGTGCTCAAATGCGCGCAGGAGGGAAGCCAGTGATTCTAATGAGTGGGCAAGAGGCCAAGGTGCCTAAAATGGCTGTCAGGTACATATGGGCACGGGCTTTTACTGGCGGAGTAATACGGTCAACATTTCAGGGTATACGTGGTGTCTACAGGGAGGGGGACGGGAGAGGGCAAATGAACGCCGCTTAGGTACATTAATTTTGCTAATTTCCACAGTCGCCGCTTTTAACATAAGCGAGTTCATTTTCCTATTCTTTCTAGTTAAGGGGCGTACATATAAACATGTGATTGATGAAATAGCATTTGTCAATACTAACATATTACATAAAAATCATGAACAGTTGAAGTGATGGGCAGAATGTAGCACATAGGAAATTGCATTTGTCGAGTTCCTATCATTTCAAAAGCACTACATAGCAGAAATGTTTCTGACTTAAAAAATGTGACCAATGAACATTTTGACCAAGCAGTTGAGGGCGGAATCAGTTCTATATACAGGGTCTCTTCGTCACAGTGTCTTTTATCAGTGAGCCATCACTGGTAGGCTCTAGTCCGTGTCCTTTCGTTGGCGCTGTTGAGCGCCGGCGGTGGAGCTATAGGTCCAGCTCGATTCTATCCATACGCGTTGCAGGGTGCGGTCAGTCCTCTGCTGTTAGACCACAGTCCTGTTCCCTAAACAATCCGTTTAACGGCGCCTTATGCTCGGCACCTATATTTCCGTGGTGCACCCCATTTCCACCTGGATGCTGTTCTTCCTTTCGACAGGAAGTCATGTGGAAAAGAGGGTGTGTGGTTTCGATAGTCGATGGGAGTGAGAGGGCGGAGTGGAGGCAGATTTTCCTGGGACACACCAAGGGGACCAAGGGAGCAAATGATAACAAGCAAGCAAGCCCATCAATCGGGCCCAAAGAAGGGGGACGGAGACTCCAGGCACACGTGGGTTAGCAGACGGAGGGCTTCAGGGTGGCCCGTCATTTCTCATGTTCCACGTTGAAATTGCTGTCTCGTCCCGCATCTTGTTGCTCTGCAGCTCCACCTTTGGTCGAGGTCACATGTGTCTCAAGATCTGCAGCTAGGCTGTGTGTCACGTCCGACCCTTCTCCTCCGGTGATCGCATATCTTTGAAATAGGTACAAAACAAGCTTTAGAGAACTGGTCAGGAGAAGACATTTATGCATGTAAATTCTTCCCTCAATCCAACGCACTTGGGAGATGCGCTCATCAGTCACAGTCAGAGGTCTATTACCAAGCAGTGCATATGTCGGCATTCCTACTGAGTTCATGCCAAGTTTATTCATCGTCCTATTTATAACTCAAGTGAGGATAAATAAGATTCCCATCAACTGTGCATTTCATCATATTCAACATTTCGGAACATTTCCCTTCAAGGCTGGCTAACCTTTTCAAACAGGGCGGGGGCGCTATCATCGAGAGTCAGGGTAAAACAGGTTTTGCTCGGGGGACGACAGTTACTCATGGTCATCATGTTTATATCCGGGACAGCAGCTGGGGTTAATCAAGTGGGGCGGGGATGCTTCGGGCATTCGCGCTTGGGTGCAAAAGGGGGTGGGGCAATCTGGGCATTGGGGGTCAATCTAGACGTTGGCGTTCGTCTCTAATGAACAGAAATAAGGTGCCATTGACATACAGTTCCCCTGTAAATGGCCAGATCTGGGGGACTTTAGTCGTCTTACCTGTCCTTTCCTTCTCAGCCAATTCAAGTTCATTCATTTTGCAGAAAGGAGAGGTAGTAATATGGCGAGATACAATCACTTTAGTTTTGGTCAATTTCGCTGAACACCTTCGCGTTCAATAAGTTTCCAATCAGACTAGTGCCAGCGAGGCACGACTTTACCATACAAAGGAAGAGGAAATAGGGAGACTCCCATAGAGAGCGAGAGTCATCCGCAATCTAAACGAGCCATTTGGTACACGTATGACACGTATGACATGTAGAGAGAGAGATAGAGAGAGTTAGAGAGAGTTAGAGAGATGGAGAGAGAGAGAGGTATAGAGAGGAAAATGGTGGGATAGAGATAGAGAAAGACAGAGAGATGTGTACAAAAATAGGTCCTTTAGTGCGTTCACAACACAGAACAGCAGGGGGTCAGGTAACGGAGAGACGCGAACAAAGGGAGAACATAAACCCCTACAGTACACACACACGAACTCAGACAGAGGAAGACAGTACATGTATTACACATATATAAGACATTCACGACAAAACAGAAAACAACAGGTGGCCAACAAAATCTGTTTTATATGTCCTATGTATCTTTACTATCCTATTTATCTACGTGCTTAGCTCTTTCTACCCTTCCCTCCCTTTTCCTCTCGCTTGTCATGTCTGCGAGCGTTCCCAATTGCCAATACTCACACCTCGGTTGGTCGATCAGAAATTAACCTGGTCGTGCTAGTTACCCATGGTTGGATCTTAAGCCATTTTTCTGTTCCCTCCTGTGGTGGGAAGTTCTCCAGGCTGAGGCAACGGCAAGTATTGATCGGGAGAACAGTCGGGCAGCTTGGCTATATCTATAAGAGTGTGAGAAAGAGGGGGGCAGTGCATTTTGAACATCAGCAACATTTCTAACTTCCTAGACGGGTGGTGCCGTGGCAACCCTTACCTGTATAATTTTTCTTTGTCCTTTCCCTACCTAGTCAAACGTCCAGTTACATTATTTAGTACGTCATTTCTAGTCAATTTTTCGTCATTCAGTACTTGTCCAGTTTCTATGTCAGTCCATCCTCTCAGTCGCTATGTCCTAAGGAGGAACAGTCATGTTAAGCCTACGTCTTTAAAAAAAAAGTTTATCTGTTATAACGACTAAACACAGATTTCCCCTTTTCCCTCTTTCGTCGGTGGTCCGACCGTCGCTCTTCCATACTTCAGTCGACGTTCTGACGTGACCTGCAGAAGGGAGGAAAAGAAGGGGTAGGGGGGGGGGCAGCATTCAAAGCACATCATCATGCGGTAGTTCGAAAATGTTTTACCTACCATATACTCGCCCTATCTCCTCGTACCGCATTCCCTTGCCCCTTCGGCATTTCAGCCCAGAGGGACCAGTGGTGTCATATAGATAATCATTGACGATCCGAGCATCTACATGAGCTACCTGGTCGTAACCGTCTTTATCGGGTGCAAGGGTGACGGTCAGAAGGCATTTTCTGTGGTGTCATTTTTAAGGGTATCTGAAAACACTTTTCCGGTTGCTTGCGGCACATAAGGTAGCTGCCAAATACCTGATCCCTTTTGATCTACATCCATCATCATACTTAATCTTCGTTCGCAGTAGTAAGGCATTACAAAACTTATTAATGCAACTGCAACGACCATGCTTTCTCCTTCAAAATACTTTTTAATAAACGAAATTGGTAGCAGTTCATTTCATAAAGTGCAGCAGTGCAAATAAAATCGTATTGAAATTACCTTACAGAGCAGACATGATGCATATCAAAAATTCATTATTAATCAATTCATAATTCATTATCCAATACTCATTCTTTATCTAAATTACACCAATTCATTTTCCAACTCATAATCAGTACCCACCCTAAGTCAATTCATTGTCCAAGCACATGCTCAATATCCTTCATATCTACTTTCATTATCCAAAACGTTATATATATATATCTCGGGGTTAAAAAGTTGCAAGGTCACGGTACAATAAAGTTCATTCAAAAACTCTCATTTTGTGTCGGCGCCATTTTGGGTGGGGTCAGGCGAGTTCCAGCACAGTCAGGATGTCTCTAGTCTTGCATGGTTGGCCCAGAGCCTTCCGTTGGGAATTCAAAAAGTTTCGTGCTATAAGGTTAACAGTCTAACAATATGGACAATGAGTCAAAGAGTGGGAAGGGCGGCAACAATTTTCCTACCGGGTCATCCTGGTGTTCCTCCGGAACTGAACAAGTCTGTGCCGTGGCTGCATTTTAGCCAGTTCTAATCCGAGGCTGGCGCCGGCAGGAGTTGCACCGATGTCGTGGTTCCCGGTGAAGGGGGCGGGGGCACCCATGCAGGGGGTCGGGGGCCCCCCGGCTCTTATAGAATCTTCAAGGTCGAGGAGAGGCGATATGGAGCGAGTGCCCGTCCTGGGCAGAAGACCGCTTTATGATGTTGACCCTCTTTAAGTAAGAGCATTGGGGTGTCGCTGGAAGCCTCCACCTGGAGGGAGGTGGGGGAGGCTCGTTCGCGTCACCTCCCCCTTCCAGCGACCCCGCGCCGTTCCTCGGCTCCGTC
The DNA here is from genome assembly GCF_964263255.1 of Lissotriton vulgaris. Classification (NCBI taxonomy): domain Eukaryota; kingdom Metazoa; phylum Chordata; class Amphibia; order Caudata; family Salamandridae; genus Lissotriton; species Lissotriton vulgaris. The sequence continues at coordinate 22,755 of NW_028253990.1, forward strand.
GCTTCGATATTGGCCGTGCCAGCCATTGAAGATGGGGGGGGGGGTCGGTGGCTGTGGCAAGACATCCCCCCCTTTTCTCGTCGACATGTGGCGGGACTACTTGCAAGCGCCGCCGTTCTCGCTTTTGGCTTCGGCCTTCTTCGTGGGTCGGACCAGGCGGGAGACAGAAGGGGAGGGGTGGTCGGTGGCTGAGGCAAGACAGCCCCCCCCCCCGTGGCCCGCAGGGCAGCAGGAGAGAAGGAGAGGACTCTGCCATTCTTTGGACCGCCTGGCCAACATCATCTCCTTCTGACCGTGGCCAGGCGGGCCCCTCGTGCCTCGAGGCCTCGCCTTCCGGATGGGCGTAACTGCGGACCTGTTGCACTTCGGGAGTTTTCCGGAATGGGGGTAGGTACCTATTTGATTGTTTCTATTTCATGTGACCGTTATTTGGGCGTGGCGGGCAATGAGGCAGGCATGTTGGGAGCAGGAACAGTCAGTGAAGCCTAGCTGCCTCGTGGCTATTTTTGCTGTCAAACTTTTCGCCATTTTATATTTCTTGTTACGAACTATTTCTCCATTTTATATTTCTTGTTACGAACTATTTCTAATGTTTCTTATTTTTAGTGAAGTCAAAAGCTCATCAGGGGGTTACTGACTTAGCCTGATTTCCTTTTTTATTTTTCTTTCTCTTCCTTAGCGTGTTTCGAGCTAAAGCTTTCTGTTAGTAGGGAACGGTGATCACTTCATATTTTTATGTGTCCTTTTCACTGGGGGGGGGGGTGGTACATCTGGACGGACCAGACGAGTCCCCTCCAATAAATGGTCCGGGGTGGAACGAGATTATCGATCAAAAGGGGAACATATATTCCTTCATTAGGGTATCATCCTGGACGGACCGAGCGATGTACTTCCATTTACCAGGGTAGCCTCCTGGACGGACCAGTCGGTCTATTTCTACTAAATGGCCCATGAGTAGAGAGCATATGTCCTCCATAAGAGTAGTCTCCTGGGCGGACCATGCGAGCTACCCCACAATAACCAACCAGTGGGGAGTGGGTAGGACTGACGAATTCACAAAGGGGCATAACCTACCCTTTTCTGCTTGCAAAGACTAGATAGAATATCTCTATTCCACGTTGTTTGCAGGCGGAAAATACCTCAAACGAAACAATGCCTGGAACAACAATGTCCAGGTTTTCAATCAATCAGTGGGGAGAAAAACAGGCATGACGGATTACAACGGGGACAAAAGTCTGCATTACCTGCCCTTCGCTATCCAAAAAGGAAGACAGAATATTTCTACTCGTCTCAGTTTGTAGACAGGGAAGATCTCAAAAGAACAACAATCGATTATTAATCGACTTCAAACAATCCAGTGGGGAGAAAGGTAGGCATGACGGCTTAATACCGGGGACAAAAAGTCTACATTACCTACCCTTCTCTATCTGCAAAGAGGGTCGACGTTCCTATTCGCCGCTGTTTGCAAACAGAGAATGTCTCGTTCTCAAAAGAGAACCAATATGTCAAGTAGCCCTCAGAGCTAAATGAACCAATACCAACAATGCCAGTATACAAATACTGGTTTTCAATACAAACAATCAATCAATCAGGTGGACAGAGCCACCCTACCAATCAGGCGTAAAAACACCCTACTTAATCTTACCCGGACCGGACCATACGGATAGCTCTTCGACTTCCTCCTCCAGCGCCCGATCGTTCTCTTACTCCATGTAGCATTCCTGTGGGATTCCAGTCAGGACAATAGGTCACTTGAAGAGAGGTCCGTTCAGAATTGGTGAAGTTCTGTCGATCGGCCGCCGGGCGAGGGCCCTCTTAAGGCAGGCATGCCCCGATCATTTAGACGTTCACTTCTTCGTCTGGATCTCTCTTACCGAACCCTATGTCACTGATGGGCCCCACGTTGGGCGCCAATTGTGGAAACTTGCAAACCATCTTCCTATCGATGCCCAGGCTGCTGGCGCAAACCGCCTTAGTTCCCATGTTGAGTAATTACCAAAATAAAGAGACGGGCGCTGGAAGCAGGAATCAAGAGCAGAGTTTATTACTCATGAGGAGAGCCAGTCATTTCGGACACGAAACACAGTGTCTTTCGGGAGGTGCTCTAACAAGTGAGCTGAGACTCTTGGTTTTATACCTTACAGAACACTCGATAACACAATTAGGGCTGTATGATGCAAGAGAAGAACATCCCTATAATCCTCGTGGTGATCCTACCCCACATGTGTTCACAATGGGGACCCTTGACCTGCTGATAAGAGGGGAGGGCAATCACGCAGCTGAGTGTTCCGTCAACTGTTTAGGATGTGTACGCCTGATCATAGCCCAGGGGGTGGGGTGGCTAGGATCAATGGTGGCATACAATAAGGGCAGTAAATGGTATCCCCTGACTCAGGCGATGGCCTCGGACATGTGTGGTCAGCTGGACCCGGGGGAAGGGGTCATCAAAGGAGTGGTATTCATGCCACGGGGACAATCGAGCGCGGAGGGAAGGCTCGTCAACAGAGGGGCATTCATGGAAGGAAAGGAGGTGTTGGTCAGGCGCGGCCGTGACTCCCAAGGACAGGGTCTTGCAGAGGAGGAAGGTTTATGACTTGTCCATGTGAGGGAGAAGGAGGGGGGGGGTCAGGGTGCGCGCAGGGTCAGAGTCGCACAGAGTGCTGGGTTTCATGGTCTATGCACGTGAGAGTGAGAGGGGGGTGCTCAAATGCGCGCAGGAGGGAAGCCAGTGATTCTAATGAGTGGGCAAGAGGCCAAGGTGCCTAAAATGGCTGTCAGGTACATATGGGCACGGGCTTTTACTGGCGGAGTAATACGGTCAACATTTCAGGGTATACGTGGTGTCTACAGGGAGGGGGACGGGAGAGGGCAAATGAACGCCGCTTAGGTACATTAATTTTGCTAATTTCCACAAGCCCAGATATTGTGTGCAAGATGATCATTGCATGTTACACAACATATGTGTATGCAGCAATGCCCCATGGATACAAGTGACAAGGATGGTGGGTGTGTCACCTCTGTGCAGAAAGGTTACTTAGGGCGTCACGTATTCGAACTGCCAGTCCTGTGTGTCACAGTTAGTACGGAACCCCACTCTTCAGCGTTTCACATGTGTCCCAAATCATTCCATATTGGCTGTCATTTGTGACCTACAAGTGACAACAGGGCTTCTTTTGGGGTCAGATATGTACCACCATGATGCAGGAATGCACCCTGTGACTCAAGTCCCACAACATGTGCAACATGTATGTAAGGGGAGTCACTACCCCTACATTCGTCCATGCTTTCATAATTGATTGATCATGGGCATCTCACGTCTGTCTGCAGGAGGTGTTGATTATCCCTCTGCAATGTGAAGGGGAGATGCGGTTTCACAGTGTTTTCCATGTATGTTTTCACATTGGCGCAGTTTACATACAGACTGCATGTCAATGTACATTGTGACTGTTTGTGAGGATATGCCTATTTGATGTGGGACAATGGTCATTTGTTCTAAGTCACGGATGTGGAGTTGTGATCGTACATTGTCATCTCACCGTTTCTTTTACTCTGCTTTTATAGAGCATTTTCCCCCATGACGCGTGGGAATTGCAGGCCTGTCACTGGTTATCGCAGATTTTTGTATCTTGATTGGTCTCATCGCTTCTATTTTTGCGTTCGTGTTTGGCGTTTTTTCAGTGTGTCGCGTTAATTTTAATGCAGGCATTTGACGCGTTATCGTGAGACTATTGCATCGTATCGCCGTGTTGAGAATACAACGTTGGCCTAATGTTATTTTCCCGCGATAGACTGCGATGTGAAGAGTTGCGTTAAGCTAATTTTGCTGTACTTATAACACGTTCTTGAGAATATCCCCCTGAGTTTTGTGACTCACCAGAGTCTCTAGAGTGAAACAGTAGAGTACAAAAGCAGTAGGAGTTTTTGTGAATGGCTCCTGGTTTAGGGAGGATGGAGACAAGGCTACCCTTAGAAAGTTAAAGAGGTCCTTGTTAGCAAAGGCTTACTGATTAGCTATTTCTCTGCGCTGTCATTTAGTAGATGGTAGGGGAGCGGATGGTCATGAATTTCTATTCTTAAAGATAAGGAAGATATCAGGCATGGCCTGCCCCTTTGTAAGTCTCTGAATTCTGATTCAGGAAGGATGATGACAGTCAGGTGCACAGATCTTTCACTTCATGGTGCCCTTATTTTGAATGCTACTGCTTGGAGCCAGCATCATTATTACCTTCTCTGAATACCCTCTCCTTGCACAAAGTATGTTTCTGCATGACAGCAAAACAATTACACATGAAACAGAACCACCCCAGACCAGGTCCAAATCATTAGATGGTGGTCCACATGAACTGTTTGAAAAGTGAGTAAAAAAATAAGCAGCCAAACTACCCCACTTTGTTCCAGGTTCTATGCTCTTCTTCAACAAGAGTGGCAGTGCTGCACACAGTCCTCAAACAGTTGCTGTGATCAGGCTGGTGTCTGTATGAAAAACAGATAGCCTGTGAGAGAGGCCCTCACCGTACTTAAAGTCTGAAACATGCTGGTGAAGCTGAGGGCTTGCCTAGAATCTAGAAGCCTGAATCCTTTTCAAAGAAGAGGAGAGGAGAAGAGAGTGCGTGTCACTGCAGGAGGAACAACAGTCCAGGAGGAGGATCCCAATGTGTTTCTGGCATGAGGAACAACCAAAGGATTCTGATTACGAGCGGAAGCAAAGACAGAAACCAATCCATTCATGAGGGGTACCTAGGTATCCCCAAGTAGTTCTCATTGTAAACTGTGCCAAAATTTTGAACTGAAAGCAATATTGTGTCCAGCCAACGACAGTGTCCTTTGCCCAAATAACTGGTGCTGCTGTACCCAACATTAGTGCTGCCACACAAGAGGAGCCTTTAGTGCCACCAATGAACCGGCCTAGAGGCTGCAAATGCTGAAGAAAAATACCCACTTCAAATCTGACCAACAGAGTCTAAATGCTGAAGCTCAACCACTCATCTTCATTTGGTCGCAACTATTGAAGATTAGTGCATGCTCTGAAGGACTGTCATGCTGATCCCAACCTAGCAGTCTGAATGATCTCACCAAGGTGGCGTCCCCTCTTCAATACACTGCTGCTGCAGCAACTGGTTCACAAAGCACACCCACCAGTGCAGTAAGAGATGAATCTCCACTAAGCAAGTAAGTGAACTGCACCATTGCCTCATTAATGCCAAAACCATTACTTTATATATTAGTCAGTGAAGACATTTAAGAGAACTCCTAGTGTTGTGTAGTTCCTTCTAATCCGTAGGATCTGTGAATTGTTTTTACAGCATAAACTATGGGCTTGGTGTCAAGACTGATTATGGACACCCCTAAAGGATATGTTGGCCTATAGACCAGCTAGCTCACCATGCCACCGTAAGCCCCCTTAATCTACCAGGTAGTGAAAGGTTTCTGGCAACCACTGAACTTGACAACTCTGACCCCTCAGGGTTCGTGGAAAAAGTACAGAACCTTTTGCTCAGTCACTCGTGCTCACTTAATCTCAGAGAAGTATACAGAGAATACACAGTGGAATGTTCTCCATAGTTTTATTGAACCAACGTTATTCTTGTATAGAATATATGTGCTGCAATGATTAATAGACAGAAGCAGATAAAAGTGATTACAATCACTAAAAGCATGACTAGTAGATATGGTTCTACCATGGAACTAAAACAATGTATATATGCAAGCACATAAAACAGGCAGTAAGCGAACAAACTCATACTATGTGAACCCTACACTATGGGCTCCATTACTATGTCGGGCGGATCGCCACCACCATGGTGGCGGTGGCGATCCGCCCTACAGAAATGCCCGCCCGCCACCCTTTTCCCCCCACCACATTACAATGGCGGGGGGGACCACAACGGAGAGAAACACAGCCCGCCACTTTTCCGCCCCGGTCGCCTTACGGCCGGGGCGGAAAAGGAATAATATGGTGGCGGTGTCTAATAGACACCGCCAGACATATTAAGATGAGTGGTGTGCAGTGCCTTTCCGCGGCGGCGATGCCGCCACGGAAAGGCATGCGGTCTTCCCTCTGGGGGCCCCCTGCGGGCCCCCAGAGTAAAGTACAGGTGGGGGGTGCACGTGGGGGGTACCTGTGGTACCCCCCTTCATTGTCATTTGCAAAGCGGCAGGCACTGCGCGGTGCCTGCCGCTTTGCATATGACCATGTTATGCGCGGTGCCGGGCGCTTTGTAAATGACAATGTGAAAGTGCATTTTCAGCATTGTGGCGGGCGGTGCAGAGAGCACCGCCTGCCACAATGCTGAAAATACAGGATGTGCCCGCCACTGTGGCGGGCACATCCTAATGGCACCCCCAGGACCCCCGCCCTTATGGCGGGCGGTCCCGATTTACGATGGGATGACGGGCGGGCAAAGTCCGCCTGTCATCCTAATGGAGCCCTAAGTGTACCTAGATTGCGTGTAGGTGTAGAGCCAAGAATCCTCACAAGAGACGATCCAACTCCATTACCTGGTGGGAGAGAATGAAGGACCCCAACAGCAGGTTTATGGAAAACCATCCTGTCTAAAAGCACATCTCTTTTAGGTGTTGGTGGGAAAATGTAGATTTTCCCCAACCTTGATGGTCAGAAAATCTGAATTTTATTAAAGATATGGAGGCTAATATTATTGCACTCTTCTTTATTTAGCTAACCACAGCCACTTTAAAGAACTTAGAATGTTGTAAAACAAAACATTCCAACCCAATAAAAGGTCAGAACATACATAACTTTTCCTTCTTTTTTCCCAAAAAACATTATTTTACTAGGTAAACATAAACATGAAAAATGGCCCAATTGACATAGATCCATTTCCGCATCAAAATCGAACAGAGGAAAATCCAACTTTAAATAACTTCTCTTTTATTGTTGAGCTCGACCTACAAATCAGCAAAGAGAAAATCAACAGAGGGTTGAGTTATGGAGGGAATAATATTAGCCTCCATGTCTTTAATATAAACCAGATTTTCTGACCATCAAGATTGGGGGAAATCTACATCTTATGTCAAGACCTGAGGCTAATCTTATTGCAAGTTTAAAGCATTTTCAGTAGACATGAAGTGGCATTTTCAACAGGTCTGAAATAAAACTTGCGAAAAACATATTGTTAATCTGGGGGTCTCTAGTTGGAAATGGTATTCACCTTTGTCCAAATAGGGACCGTTACTTCTAAGTCAGGATAAGGGGATTACACTCCTTAATAACCAGTGCTCACCCCCTTGGTAGCTTGGCACGTGTATACAGGCTTATTTCAGAGGCAGTGTGTTAAGCATTTGTGAATATAAACAGGAATACAGTGAAAAAACTACAGATGGACACAACACAGGTTTTATTAAAATAAGTATTCTTTATATAGGCTTAACACAAGACCACAAACGACAAAAATCCACAATACTACACTTAAGATTGATTAAAAGATGATAAAAGTTACTTAGTTCAAGTTGATGTTAAATGCGACAAAGTTCTCAAAAAAGTACCTGCATGCGTAACGCAAAGTAAACAAAAGGCTCGCAAAATGGGAGATGCGTCGGTTCCATGATCCGGGGGAAATGATGCGTCATTCCTCAATGCTTGTGCAGAGTAGGGGATTTGTGGTAATCCTTACAGGTGCGGAGGTGATGCGTAGATTCTCGGCCTGCGGGACCGTTGCGGTGCGCAAGATGGCGCCTTGATGCGATGGGATGATCTGGTTGCGATGCGAGAAGATGGCGCCCTTGATGTGACTATGCGATGACGCTGCGATGATGATGCATAGGTACTCTGGCAGCCTTGCGAAGACTCTGTAATTTGGAGCCACGACAGGCACTGCGGCACGCTTCTCCGGTGACGTGATGGCGACTCTCTCGATGGCGTCACGCTTCTCCGGCGATGCGACAGAAGGCAGCTTCGATGAACACATGCTTCCAGGGAGATGCGGCGAAGGCTCGCTTCTCCGGGGATGCGTCGATTTCAGCTACGGCAGCGACACGCTTCCTCTCGATGAGTCGCGCTTCCAGCTCCCGGCAACACACAAATGTCTGTAGATAGAATTCCCAGCAAGGAAATTCACAGGGGGAGCTGGAGTTGAAGTCTTTTGTCCCTGAGACTTCAGCAGGAGGCAAGCACAGTTGAATCCCTTGGAGAAAATTCTGTAGATGATGAAAGTCCTTTAAAAGTTCCTTCTCCTTTCCTTGGCAATGAAGCAACCACTGCAGGCCAACCCAACAAGCAGCACACTGGCAGAGGGGAAGTAAAACTCCTGCAGCTTCCTTGGTTCTTCTCCTTGGCAAAAGGTTTCTTGTTCCAGAAGTGATCTAGTTTCTTGGGATCTGGGTCCCAATATTTATACCCCAAAATCCTTTGTTTCCTCTAGTAGAGAGGCCTCTGCCTATTCCAAACCAGTTCCTGAGCACTTTGTTTACATGACTCTCTCCTTCCTTTCACTGTGCAGGGCAGAGACATCAGACAAGCCACAGGAGGAGGAGCCAGCATTGTAGAGGGAAGGCCCAGCCCTTTTTAGGTCCCAGGTGCAACTCCTCCCTCCCATCTAGATGCAGATCTCTCTATTCACCACTGGGCTGCCCCAGCCTGTCTCCTGGAATCACCCAGCCCTGTCACTCACAAACGCAGAAAAGGAACACACAACCTAGCAGAGACAGGCCCGGACAGTCAGGCAAGAAAATACCTACTTCCTAAAAGTGGTATTTTCAAACACAGAATATTAAAAACAACTTTACTAAAAGATGTATTTTATCATTCTGAGTTCCAGCATGCTAAATCCGAATTTCTACCATGTTCTCTGAGTCAGTTAGGATTATAAGAATGTAATATTCTAACTGCCCATTCTAGCCAATGGAGAACAGGTAGCCTTGCAATAGTGAAAAAAGAAAATGGCTGTAGTTCACTACTAGGACATGCTACATAGACCAGAGCATGTCCTACCTTATATTTACAATGCACCAGGCCCTTGGACCTACCATAGGGGTGTCTAATAAGAAGCAAAGGGAAGGTTTAGGGACTGGCAAGTGGGTGTACTTGCCAAGTTGACATGGCGGTACTAGACTGCACACAGGCCTTGCAATGGGAGGCCTGAGACACATTTCACAAGCTGCTTCTGTGGGTGGCACAACCAGTGCTGCAAGTCCATCAGCAGCATTTGATTTACAAGCCCTGGGCACACATGGTGCACTGTACTAGGCACTGACAGGTAAATCAAATAACCCAATAATGGAATCACCAATTAGTACATCAATTTAACATAAGCAGCACTTGCACTGTGGCACTGAATAGCAGTAGCACAGTGCCCAAAACATATAACCAGCAAAAACATATCAAAATAGAGGAGGCAATTCGTCAAAATGAAAGGGAGACTCACGCCAATGATGCCAGGTATAACACGTGTCCCCTCCAGCTGAAATGTGGGGAGAACTACCCTTCCCCTTGGGAGTTCTCTTCACTAAGGTGGAAAAATTGGACCATCAGCGTTGGCGTGTTCTGTACCAGGGTGGTGTTCCACCGTAAAGTCCATACCCTGTTGGGAAATGGACCACCTCAACAACTTTGGGTTTTCACTCCTCCTCTGCATCAGCCTTCTGAGGGGCCTGTGGTCGGTCTGAACCAGGAAGTGAGTCCCAAACAAGTATGGTATCAACTTCTTCAGTGCCCAGACCACAGCAAATGCCTCACGCTCAATTGCACTCCACCTCTGTTCCCGTGGAAGTAACCTACTGATGAAGGCTACAGGTTGGTCTAGGCCCCCTTCATTAATCTGTGATAGAACAGCCCCCACACCATGCTTTGAAGCGTCTGTCTGAACAATGAATTTTTTTGAGAAGTTGGGTGCCTGAAGCACGGGTGCTGTGCACATGGCAGTCTTCAGGGCGTCAAAAGCCTTCTGAAGGTGTCAGTCCAGTTCACTTTCTTGGGCTGCTTCCTGGAAGTCAGCTCAGTCAAGGGTGCAACAATGTTGCCATGCCCCTTGACAAACCTCTTTTAGTAACCTGTGAGTCCCAAAAAGGCTCTCACCTGTGTTTGAGTCTTTGGGGGTTCCCATGCCAGGATGGTATCAATCTTGAGTTGTTGGGGCGCTACCTGGCCGCTTCCTACCTGGTAACCCAAGTACACCACGGAACCCTCCCCGATCTGGCACTTACTCGCCTTGATCATGAGGCCTGCCTTGTGCAGTGCCCTCAACACTTCCCAGAGGTGGTGCAGATGTTCCTCCCAACACTTCAATGTCATCCAGGTAGTCTGCACTGAAATCCGCAAGTCCAGCCAACACCCGGTTGACCAACCTCTGAAAGGTGGCAGGAGCATTCTTCATCCCAAAGGGCATAACCCGGAATGCAGACATCTCCTTAGCCCCATCAGTCAAGGTGATCTGCCAGTACCCAGACGTCAAATCGAACTTGCTGAGGCACCATGCAGCCCCTAACCGATCAATGAGCTCATCAGCTCTGGGGATAGGGTGTGCTTCAGTCCTGGTGACTGAATTGAGCCCTCGGTAGTCCACAAAGAACCGGAGTTCAGGTGTGGCACCCGGCGTGGCAGCCTTTGGGACCAAAACCACTGTGCTGGCCCAAAGACTGTTTGAGGACTCAATTACTCCTAAAGCAAACATTTTGGAGATTTCTTCCTTAATGTAAGCCCTAACCTTTTCAGTCACTCTGTAGGCCTTGTGCTTCACAGGAGGACTGTCTCCAGTGTCCACATCATGGATGCACCACTCTGTGACACCAGGAACCAAGGAAAATTGATCAGAGAACTGCCCCAACAGTTGGCGACAATCTTGCTGCTGGTCAGGGGTCAGTGTGGCAGAGAGGCTGACACCATCCACTGACCTATCTTGCTCTGTTGCAGATAGGAGGTCAGGAAGAGACTCTGTCTCCTCCCCTATTCCATCATCTGTCGCTAGGAGCATGCCAATTTCGAACCTTTCTATGTGGGGCTTTAGGCAGTTAAGATTCAGGACCCGCAAGGGGTTCCTGGGAGACTGCAAGTTTACCATATAGGTGACATCACTCTTGCGCTCCAACACCTTATAAAGACAGGCCCACCTGTCCTGGAGCACACAAGGCTCCACAGGGGCCTTGATCCAAACATTCTGTCCAGTCTGAAGCTCATTCAGAATGGCATTCTGATTGTACCACTGCTTCTTTTCCTCCTGGCTGGCTTCCAGATTCACCTGAGCAAGATCTCTGCATCGCTGAGTCTGGTTCCTGAAGGCCAGCATGTAACTATATACATCCTGGAGAGCCTTCCTTGATCAAACTCAAAGGTCCTTCTACCCGGTGTCCATACAAAAGTTCAAAGAGGCTGAACTCTAGGGACTTTTGTGGCACCTCATGGTAGGCAAACAGAAGGCATGACAAGAGGACGTCCCATGATCATGCCTTTGAGGGTCCGGTTGAATCTTTCAACCAGCCCATTACCTTGTGGGTGGTAAGGAGTGATAAACTTGTAGGTAACACCACACTCCTTCCACAGAGACTTCTTATAATTAGAAATGAAGTTTGTATCACGGTCATACACCACTTCTCTGGGGAAGCCCACACGGGAGAAGATCCCCATCAGTGCACGTCCCACCGCGCGGGCCGTCACTGTCCTGAGCGGAATGGCTTCCGGGTACCGGGTAGCATGGTCCACTAAGACCAGGATACACCTGTTGCCCATGTCTGTCTTGGGGTCCAGTGGCCCCACAATGTTAATGCCCACTCGTTCAAAGGGGGTACTGACTACAGGGAAAGGTTGGAGAGGAGCCTTGTGCTTCCTTCTACTTTTCCCACTTGCCTGGCAAGTTTGACAGGTCCTACAAAGAGTATCTAAACTCTTCCGCATCTGGGGCCAAGAAAAGTGGGAGACAAGCCTTTCAAAGGTCTTGTTCGGCCCCAGATGACCAGCTAAAGGAACATCATGAGCCAAACCCAGTAGGAAGGCTCTGAAGTGCTGGGGTACCACCAGCGCATGGGCTGACCCAGGCTCAGCAACCTTAGGCTCGCTATACCGGAGACCGTTCTCCCAGTAGATCGAATGTGATCCAGACTGATCACCTACTGCCTGGTTTGTGGCCTGTTGCCTCAAACCCACTTCTAGAATAATATTTATAAAAATAATGACATTTGTAAAGCGCTTGGTTACACTAAACTAGTGTGTCTTCCCGCTATGGTACAGTCGAGAAAGACATAACTACCCAGCCACCCCCCAACCAGGGTACAGCGCCAGAATCTACTCAGTGGGAAAAAGAAAAATGTTCAGCTTTTTACGAAAGATCACCTCAGAGGCCTCCATCCGAAGCCCCCACAGGAGTTTATTCCATTGCTGAGCTGCCACGAAGCTAAAGGAGCGCCCACCCATCCTTACCATCCTGACTCTGGGACCAATAACCTGTCCCAACCCGCTAGATCTTAATTGGCGGGAGGGGACATATGGAGTCAGAAGGTTATTTAGGCATGTGGGCCCCTTCCTTCCGCTGTTGTTCACAAAATTCCTCCCTGGTGGGACCCCCTTCCTGCTGCCAATGGGTCAGCTCAGGTAGGTTCCCCAGTTCAGAAATGTGTTCCCCTGTAGGTTCCAGGGCATCCCCCTCAAGGTCTGCCTCCTCCTGTACTGTGGGAACAATGGGGGCTGGTTTCCCATGCCCCCTACCTCTTCTCTTTGAAGTAAGGTCCCTGGGACATACTTTCTGGCTTCAGGGTCTCTTCAATGCCCTTAGCTGCCATAGACCGAGTGGTCACACACGCCCACTCAGGCAGACCCAACATCCACCTTAACCCAAGGGGAGCTTTCCAAATCATTGCCTAACAGACAATCAACAGGCATGGCTGGCCACACAGCTACTTGAAGAGTACCAGAGACCCCCCACTCAAAGGAAACTTGAGCCACTTTGCAATGGCTCTCTGTGTTGACAGTGGCAACAACTGGGAAAAATGTATTGGGGACCACCTGCTCTTCAGACACCAAGTGACACTTGACAGCTGTCACACTGGCTCTGGTGTCTCTCAGAGCCTCCACTCTATGGCCATTGATGGTCACCCACTGCCTGCATTTCTTAGTGTTATCAGGCAGCTGAGTTTTAGGGATCATCTCAAAGTCTCCTAATGAGACAAGAGATATTTCTGTGGGACGCCACCCACCTTGGACACACATTTCCGCCCCACCCAGGGCTACACTGGCCATCTGATGGGGTGGTGCATGGGATGGCACGTACTGACCCTTTTGGGGACACTGGGGATCATACCAATGATGTCCCATCTGCTTAAACTGAAAACAGGTAAGAGGCCCCCATAAACAGGTATACCTGTCGGGGTCCTGACTTTTTCTCAGGGAGAGGCTGGGAACCCTTATCTTGGTTCCCTTAGGAATGGATGCATGACATCGAAAGACAAAATATAGACATGCAAAAATATTGAATGAAAAATATCGACATCAAAAATATCGAAGTTGTATCTACATAAAGGTAAGTACAAAAATATTGAAAAATAATATCGTAGTACAAAAATATCGAAGTAAAAAATATTGTTTTTTTAAATGTATTAATAATAATGTAAAAATAATTAAAAAAGACATATAATTAAACAAATTATAGATATGCACATTAAAACATATTTAACACCATGGCTGCTGTGCATTTTCCCCTCCTGTGCTGAAATTCATTAAATTCTATGTTTTCATGACGAGCTCAGCTCGTCATAAGCACAGCTCCAGTGTGCCTCATGACGAGCTGAGCTCGTCATGAGCATGGAAGGAGTTAAAAAATAATAACTAATACATATACATTTAAAATAAATTAAAAACTCTACATATAAATGAATATGTATACTTACTCCACATATTGCATAAGTAGGGAAAGCGTTGGATAGCGTAGGGGTTAAAATTGCTATTCCCACTCCAGTGAGTGCAACAGTGGAGAAAGCGTTGGATTGCGTAGGGGTAAAGATTACTATTCCCACATCAGTGAGTGCAACAGTAGGGAAAGCGTTGGATAGCGTAGGCGTAAAAATTACTATTCCAACTCCAGAGGGTGCAACAGTAGGGAAAGCGTTGGATAGCGCGTAGGGGTAAACATTACTATTCCCACTCCAGAGGGTGCAACAGTAGGGAAAGCCTAGGATAGTGTGGGGGTAAATATTACTATTCCCACTCCAAAGCTCGCCACAGTAGGGAAAGCGTTGGATAGCGTAGGGGTAAAAATTACTATTCCCACTCCAGAGGGTGCAACAGTAGGGAAAGCGTTGGATAGCTTAGGGGTAAAAATGACTATTCCCACTCCAGAGGGTGCAGCAGTAGGGAAAGGGCTGGATAGCGTAGGGGTAAAAATTACTATTCCAACTCCAAAGGGTACAACAGTAGGGAAAGCGTTGGATAGCGTAGGCGTAAAAATTACTATTCCCACTCCAGAGGGTGCAACAGTGGGGAAAGCGTTAGATAGCATTGGGGTAAAATGGATAGCGTAGGGGTAAAAATTGCTTTTACAATTACATTTACATTTACATTTACATTTACATTTACATTTAGATAGCGTTGGGGTAAAAATGACTATTCCCACTCCAGAGGGCGCAACAGTAGGGAAAGCGCTGGATAGCGTAGGGGTAAAAATTACTATTCCCACTCCAGAGGGTGCACCAGTAGGGAAAGCGTTAGATAGCGTGGGGGTAAAAATTACTATTCCCACTCCAGAGGGTGTAACAGTAGGGAAAGCGTTGGATAGCGGAGGGGTAAAAATTACTATTCCCACTCCAGAGGGTGCAATAGTAGGGAAAGCGCAGGATAGCGTAGGGGTTATATTAACATACTTATCAATTACATATCTTTTTATGCAAAAAAAAGATGTAATATCTTATTTACAAAAATATATTACTAAATACCAATATTTATAATTAATATTTACTTAAACAACAAAAAATTACTTACCACACTACTCCCCCTTCAACACACAACACACTACACATACAAAAAAATACAATTATTCTAAATATCAATTATTCAATTAATAATTAATAATAATACATTAATGTAATTATAAATTAACTAATTGACACATATGATCTACCAATTAATAATTATTGACCAATTAATAATTATTGACCAATTAATAATTAATTGACAAGAAATTAATTTACAATAAGAATAAACAATATTTAGTAATACATTATTTAAAATTAATATTATAAAATAATTTAAAAAACAAAATACTAATTAATTAATTAACAATTAATTAATAATAAATACCAATAAATAACTACAATCTCTTCAATTAATTTAATTTAATTATTTCACACCCTATTCCCCTATAAACACACAACCCACTACATAAAAATGTAATTATTATTTAATCACTTATTAATAAATAATTACCAATTAATTATTAATTAACAATAACAAAAAATAACAAATAGTAATACATTAACTCCAATTAATTTAATTAACTAATTAATAATAATTAATTACCAATTAATTAATATTTAACAATAATTAATAATCAAAAATATTTTAAAAAAATAATAATTAATTAATTATAATTCAATTACTTCCCACCCTATTCCCCTATAAACCCACAACATGCTCTGATACTAAAACACAAAATGTAAACAAAATTACTAATTTCTAAACATATATTAAAAAACATGTTTAACGAACATATAAAATACATAATAAAATACATAACACTAAACAAATGCTTGGAATGCCTGTGTGGATGATTGGTGACAGTTGGAAGATGGGCTGAACAGCAGGCCGGCTGCTGCTGGTGGGGCTGGAGAATAAGAAACACCAGGCTAATGGGCATTTGTACATAATTGCTATCCTGCAACAAGAAGTTAATAAAGAAATACTTAAAAGACAAGTTGGCTACGTTTGGTAAGATACAACATATTTTTGGCGACAACCTGGACCAAGACTCAAGCGTGCTACATGATTTAGGAACCTGTCCATGGTATGAAGATGAAGAACCCAAAGAAACTAAGTGAAACAAAGAGTTAAGCGCCAAGTATGGAGCACCAGGCAAGCCAGCCGCCTCAGTGTCCTTGTCAGTGGACAGCCCGAGCCTGGACATGTTTCATTGGTCTTCTGAAATGTCTTTGATCCTTGTGGGTAAGTGATGTGAGCCTCACTACTTCCACATCCTAACATCGAGACTTTATACATCATTTTGGTTCAACTGGTGTTGTGGTTGTACAAACCTACATATTTTAAACAAGTATCTAGCCAAGACGTACTTACTTTTTATTACATCCATGTGTGTGATCCAGCTACATCATTCTGCAGTGGTCTACATTGAGTGTTTTACTTGCTTAAAACGAGACCTGAAATGTATAAGAGTCATCTTCAATGGATAGGGGATACTATTCATTGTCCTTGCATGTGCACTGGATCAGAATGTTTTTGTACTGTGCCCTCACATTGCATTTTTGGTATCTTCTATAACTTAATGGTAATGTTCAAGATTATCAAGCAATCAATCTATAAGGGGTTTATAAAGCACACTACTCACCCTTGAGGGTCTCAAAGTGCTAGAGGGGGGCAGCTCTGGATCAGTCAAAGAGCCAGGTCTTGAGGTCCTTCCTGAAGGTGTGCAGGGTTGGCGAATGTCTGAGGTTCATGGGGAGCTCGTTTCAGGTTTTGGCTACTATGTAGGAGAAAGTTCTCCCTCCCGTTCTGTTTCTGCGGATGTGGGGTATCTTTGCCAGTGCGAGGTCGGCGGAGCAGAGGTTCCTCTTGGGTACATGGAAGGAATACTCTCATTGAGGTATTTGGGTCCGATATTGTAGAGGGATTCGTAGGCGTGGGTGAGGAGTTTGAAGGCGACCCTTTTCTCAACAGGGAGCCAGTGTAGGTCTCACAGGTGTTGGGTCATGTGTTCATGACGTGGCGTTCCAAGGACAAGTCTGGTAGCGGAGTTATGGATGGTCTGGAGTCTGTGTAGTAGGGTTTGTTGATTCCGGCATACAGGGCGTTGCCGTTGTCCAGTCTACTGGTTATGAGTGCGTGGGTGGTTGTCTTTCGGCAGTCGGGGGGATCCCTTGAAGGTTTTGCGGAGGATGCGCAGGCAGATGAAGCTGGTGGAGGCGACGGATTTGATCTGGCGGTTCATGGTGAGGGAGGAGTCGAGGATGATGCTGAGGTTGCGTGCGTGGTCAGCGGGAGTGGGAGGATTCCCGAGGGTGGAGGGCCACCAGATATTGTCCCAGGCAGGGTTGCAGGATCTGAGGATGAAGACCTTTGTCTTCATTGAGTTGAGCTTCATCCAGGCCGCCATATTCTTCATTCCTTCCTGGAAGCAGAGTCTGGTGTCTTTAGGATTCTTCGTGAGTGAGAGAATGAGCTGGGTGTCATCGGCGTAGGATACGATGCTGAGCCCATGCTGTCTGAAGATGGCGGCGAGGGGGGCCATGTAGACGTTGAAGAGCGTGGGGCTGAGGGAAGAGCCTTGGGGTACTCCGCAGTTGATATCTGTGAGTTCGGAGAGGAAGGGGGGAGTCTGATCCTCTTGGTTCTGCCGGAGAGAAAGGATTGGATCCAGTTGAGGGCGGTTCCTTGTATCCCTGCGTCGTGAAGTCTGGCTGCAAGGGTGCGTTGTGAAATGGTGTTGAAGGCTGCAGAGAGTTCTAGGAGGATGAGGACCACAGTATGTCCCTGGTCGAATAGTAAGTGGATGTCATCAGTGGCGGCAAGAAGAGCGGTCTCCGTGCTGTGGTTGCTGCGGAATCCAGACTGGAAGGTGTCTAGAATGGAGTTATCTTCAATGAAGGTGGTCAGCTGGGCGTTCACGAGTAGCCCGGTGACTTTCGCAGTGAAAGGGAGGAGAGAGATGGGCCTGTACGTTTTCAGGTACGTTGGGTCTGCCTTGGGTTTCTTAAGGAGGGGTTTATTCTCCGCCCATTTCCAGTCATCTGGGAAGATGCCGGACATGAGGGAGGCGTCGATGGTCCGTCCCAATTCTGGTGTGATGGCAGTAGCTGCTCTGTGGAATATGTGCGGTGGGCAGGGGTCTGTGGTTTTGGTCCCCGGAGGCCTAGAAAGACAACAGTGGTAAGACATTTTTGGGATATTTAATTATTTTGTGCAGCTGAGACTTGTTGGTAGTAGGGAGAGGCACGAGCCGTGCTTAGCACACTCACACTGTGTACATTCAGGACTTTCAACTGAATTATAAATATTGTAGAGCGAGCAATCTTACCTGCACCTTTGTAGTCGCACTGAATCTTCTCATGATCCTGGAATCTTCAGTTGTGATGATCGAGGTTGCTTCAGCTCTGTGTTATGGCATGGGACGCTTTGGTGCACGGACGCACCGAGAGCCACTCTGCATCCACGCCGACAGCGTGCCGCCATCTTGGATTTGGTTTTTCCAGTTTTTCCCCCCTGTCTTTTAATTTACATTTCAGTGCTCTTTTGGCCAGGGCATGTATCCAGAGCCAGCTGCGTGCATTGGAGGCTTGGGGAGCATAGTGATGTCTCACCACGTCGTGGTATTTGCTTGTACTGATGCTCCGCTCGACGTCTGTAACGGTTTGGTAACGCACTTGCGTATGGGTGCCTCCCATTTTACTATGCTCAACAAAACTTCTTCTTGTAGTTTTAAACAATGCTGTATGTTTTCCTCTAGCAGTTTCTTTCACGCTTGATATAAATGTTGGATGTCATTCATCTGGGACATTTATTTAGGTGTTATATCTCTTGTGTTCACAATGTTCTTTGCCGGATGGTCACTGCTGTCTGCCACGAACAAGCAGTACTGCATGTGATCTGTTATGTCTCACGCTGAAAGAGGAGCCGGGGGAGGTGTGTTTTTTTTCTCTTTGTCTTAAAGTTCGGTTCATGTATGACAAAGCACACAGGAGGTTTAGACTGGTTTTGGACTGACTACAGGTTTTTTAAAACACATGAGACAATGATATTGTGTTCACTTGTTTTAGAGTTCTTATTGGTGTTTTAGTCATCACTGGCATATGTAGTTGTGATTCCAAGGTACTACATGTTTCATTTCCTCTGTTCAACAAGTTTCTTGTGGGGTGCACTGTACTAGTTTGTGCCCAGAGTAGTACCACTCAGGTGAGAGGTCGCTCAACGGCGAGGGGCACAGTCTAAAATTACAAGAGGGATAGAAAAAGAGTTTGCATTCTTTAGAGTTTATTTTGTAGTATTGTTCATCTATATCATATTATTTAGTGATGCCACAGTTTTGGTTTCCTCAGATAAGGCAAGGTCTTGTCTTTGAGTGGGTGGTAGTCACATTACACTCCCTTACTGGAGGTGAGTTCTGGTTTCTTGGTTGGTTGTTTACCAATTCAATGTGTTGTAATTACATTATGTACATATTGTGTTGAGTTAACTGTGTGTAAGTCACAGTGGGCTACACATTTGGTCTGTTCTGTGTGTAAGTCACCATGCGCTACACGTCTTGTCGGTTCGTTGTGTAAGTCGCCATGCGAAACATATCTCGTCTTGTCGGTGTGTAAGTCGTCAAGCGCTACACTTCTTGTTTGTCTAGTGTGTAAGCCTCCTTGTGCAACACGTGTTGGTATTGGTGGTATAGGTCACCTTGCACTTCACTTTATGGGTGTTAGACCCATTTACACGTTTTATATTTAATCCTCACACAGGGTATGTTCTTATTGGTATCTTAGTCCCATTTTCAGAGTGTATTTCTCGTTCCTTGTTTTAGGAATCTTTTTTACACTGTTCTTTTCCTTGTTTTGGGGATCATTGCCTCGGGTGTGGTCCACCCTTTGCTAAACATTACATATTTTCCAAAAATTGTTTTATTAGGGAGGATGGGTTTTATATTGCTTTTCAATGTTTTATGGTTGCCTTTCAATATGTTTACCCTTATTCAGGTTACATAATGTTCAGACTCTCGCAAAGTTCTATTCTAGCTTGATTCCCTGACTCTTGGACTTTTTCTCTGCTTTTGTATATGATTGTGTATAGTTCTTCCCATGTTCTATAGTTCTTTTCATTTTTCATTTAAAAGGAGGAGATATCCCAGGTTACTTATCTCATAGCTGCTCAGCCAGTGTGAGTGTTGAGAGTGGAATATTGGTGTGACTGTGATGCTTGGAATGCTTGGGTGCCTGTGTGGATGAGTGGTGACAGTTGGAAGATGGGCTGAGCAGCAGGCAGGCTGCTCCTGGTGGGGCTGGAGAATAAGGAACACCAGGCTAATGGACATTTGTACATAATTACTATCCTGCAACAAGAAGTTAATAAAGAAATACTTAAAAGACAATTTGTGCCCCAAGGGGCAGTTTAAGGAGGACGAGTATGAGCTGACAAAGCAGCCGAAAGTGCCTCTGATAATTGAAATTATCAAAATGAACAGATGATGGCTGAAATGCTGAACTAATCAAACATTTACCCCCAGTCACAGATCTGGGGTTAAATCCATAATTTAGTTGCTCGCCATGCAATTCCAGTTCAGACCCAGCCATTTGCAAATCAGTATGGACTCTGCTCCCCATGGGAACAGTGTAGCCCGACTGCCAGGCCAGGTCCTCCCTGGACCAGAAACAAGCACCCTGGGACCAGTTTCAGGGTATCATCCCTCATCAGCCAGGCTATCTTGAATCCGGTGGCATAGAGAGCATGGAACCCATGTCTGGCACATCCTTTCCACTCAGGGTGACAAATGCAAAAAAAAAACAGATGATGGGGGAATGCTGAACAAATTAAACATTCACCCCCAGTCACAGATCAGGGTTAAATCCATTGTTGGTTTGCTCACAATGCCATTCCAGTTCAGACTCAGCCATATCCAAATCAGTCTTGACCCTGCACTCCAGGGGAACAGTCCAGCCCGAACTGCCAACCCAGGTCCTCCCTGGTCAGAAACAAGCATCCTGGGACCGGGGAACCTGACGATTGAAAATTGGACCGTGTATCATAAGGGGGAGAGATCCAGTTGAGAACATTGGGAGCTGGAATCAATTCATAATTTATCATCAAAAAGTACCCCCATGACCATCAATCTAATATTTCCTTACTAGAAGAAAAAAAAATATTGTTTCTCCAAACTTCAATGACTTGACTTATTCTTAATTAAGAAATTCTTCATTGGTGTACACTAAGGCATATCGCGCCAAAAGGATTGACCTTAAATTAAAGGGAATGAACAAGAAGTCCTGTTTCTCAATTCACTGCTTTTTTAAACACTTATAAACAGAACATACATTGTACATGTCATTATTTACACACATTTAGAAAAGTATAAGTTTGTGACCACATTAGTTAAGAACAAAACATATACAGACCAAAAACAATACATCGCATTGGTCATTGAACATATAAAAAGGATTGATCATGGAACATATAAGGAGAAACATATACATGTACATGTCTAGTGTCCTACACTGTCAGATTACTGGGGCAAATCTCAATTTAAACCCTCTTGTTTGCAGTCCGAAATGGTACTGCTCAGCCCTATTTTAAAGGTGGTTGGAGCATAGGTTACTCTACAGATGAGATCATAATTTTCATCACTGTTAATACACAACTTAATGCGCAGATTGTACACTTAATGATAGTTCTTGGCCACATTCATAAGCACACCAACACATTTTGACCTTCATGGTGGACCTGTGGTGTTTCAAAGAAGGCCTTCCTCAGGGCTGTAAACTTTGTGGCCACTGTGAATATTAAATAAGGCAGTTAATATCTGTGAGTTGTCCTTGTGTTCACTATATCATTGATATATGGAAGGGATTTTCACATATCAGTGAACTTTATACGGAGACATACCTTTAAGGCAGCTGGTTCCTGCTGATTTTCTCAAGGAGTGTAATGTATTTCTTTGTGGATGGGTCACTATATCCCTTATTTCAGCGTGTGGCCCTTGAAGTAGGTTTATATGCTGAAAACATCCAATAGGTTTTTTGGGGAGGTCCTATTAGGGATCAAAGAGAAAGTTGTCACCTTTCCTGTGTTGTAACTACAGGTAGGGAAGTGTGTTATAGTGGTCAAGGTTTTACTTATCTTCTATCCTTTTTTGTTTTTATAAGTGCAATCACATGCAAGGGGTATTTCTTTGTCGGGGAGTATGTGGCAAAAAAAATCCCTGCTGGTGTCTCTTCTTTTAATTTAGGGCAAGTATGTGTTTGTGGTGCCCAGGTTAGTGAGGAAGTGGTAGGGGACACGGAGTGCTTTTACCTCTATCACAATATGGTTCCCCCCTGAGCATTCAAAATTTGATAATGAAAAGTCAATCAGTAATGAAAAGTTTCTTATTTCGCTTTTGTTTCACTTCTTTATTTTGGTACTCAGCGTCCGTCGTTCAACAGTACATATGTTTCCAATACACAGCCTCCACAGATGTACAGTACAGTACAGTTGTACAGTACAGTACAGTTGAAGTACAGTAGATCAATTTACAGCCAACAAGTATTTTGTTGTGCGTATTTACACACAATGACTTATTCAGGGCTGATTACGTAACAAGTCTAATTCCCACTCCAGTCGGTCATCAATCCATCAATAAAATAAAATATTGTCGTTAAGGCCTCATATCTTCAGACAGGTAATTATAGATTCATCTGCAAATTTTCTGTAATTTCCACAAATACAATCCGTCAAACTAAAGCCTCGGGGTTTGCTGGGTGAATCCAAAATAACTTTGATGATATCCTTTAATCACGAGTCCATGATACTAAGTAGAGGGATCCTGTGTCACAAAGTCCTCCGTATGACGTGCACATATTTACTGTTGAACAACGGTCGCTGAGTACCCGAATAAATAAGTGGAACAAGGGTGAAATAAGAGACTTTTCATTACTGCTGGACTTTACATTATCAAATTTTGAGTGCTCAGTGGGGAACCATAATGTGATTGTATTTCCTTCGTAGCGGAGGATCATTTGTGGTTGAATTGACAGCTGACAACTCTTCCATTGAAGCACCAATATACAAACTGTGTCTCATTTTCATACTTTCCCTATATGAATGTAGAGCGCCCGGTCATTCTGTTCTTTTGCCTGGTTGCCAATTTGCTTTTACCTCCATGTCAGAAGTGGTCTACGTGTGGGTCTTAAAGAGCCCATAATTGAAGACATTAACAGTTATTCTTGTTTCTGTCCCGCTATTTAATGTGCTACTCGTGCTCAGTGATAGAATGCATCTTGGTGCCTCATTTGGTATCTGCGAATGTAAATTACCTTAACTTCTCTTTCGAGAGTTCGTTTTGTCCTTAATAGCACGCCGGGCTTAGTGTACACCATGGAAGAATTTAATAAGTAAGAACAAGTCAAGTCATTGACGTTTGTGGAAACAATATGTCTTTTTTTCTAGTAAGGAAAGATTAGATTGATGGTCCTGGGGGTACTTTTTGGTGATAAAATATTGAAAATTGGAACGTGGCATTTTTAATTCATGCCAGAGTTTACAGCAAGAAATTTCCGGAATGCAACGTGTCCATGTTCAAGTACATGAATGTGATCCAGAAGGCAAACATTACGGGAAGAGGATATGCATTCCATAATATGATGAGGAATACTGGGTGTACTTGATGTGAGACGCTGAAGCAAAGTGTGGGGAGCTGGATTCAGATCTTTGGCAACACACTATGGGTGCTGCGACGTTGCGAAAAACTATTTTCATGGTTAGTGGCTTTCTGATAGTGTACTCCTGCTTTCAAGGAAACTCAGCAGGGGGAGGGGCAGGGATTAAATCCATACACCAGAGCGGGACAGGGAGCAAATGCTGGGACTTTAGCCAAGAGATGTGTACTCGGGAATACTGTAAGTTTCACAACAAGTGCTCCAAGAGTTCGTGCAGGCGTGCCTTCATCCATAGTTTCAGAGTGGGAGGACGTACCAGGGACATAAGTCAGGACAGTGGCAGCCACATCCTAGTGGGCAGGGGTCACATCAGCAGCAACAGGCCTATGGCAACCGAGGGGGGCACGGGGATCTGGCGCAAAAGGCTCATACTCCAGTTAAACTGGACAGGTTTGAGTACTAGCAGGGTTTTCATGATTGTCCTGAGGGGACGAGGGTTCTATGGGACAGGTTTAAATGGGGCTTTCGATTGTGGTATGAGGGTCCTCGGGTTCAGAAGTGGGCAGACAACCTACGATCAGCAAAGGAATGAAAACAGGCAGAACAGGACATGTTGGATAAGGAGGTTTTGAAAGGCAGGATGGTGAGTCTCTTTGACGACTGGCCTGTGGAGACAATGATAGTATCACCAATTTGAACAGAGGAAAAGGAACAGAGTCTGTATCATTTAATCCAGCATCAGTCTTGGGTGGAGCGTGGGTCAGTGAATTATTTTATTTCAGAGGAGGTTGCCTCGGTGTCAATTCCACAGTGGGCGTGGCCATGTCACTGGTGGTGACTGCGGGCCCTGGGCCATTGAAGACAGAGTGCAACATAAAGTCAGCCTTTCGGCTGCTTCCACTGCATCTGGACGTTTTCCAGCTCTTTGGCATGCATTTTGAAAGGGAGTGATACATGGACAAGGCACTGCAAATGAGATGCTCAATATCATGTGCATTGTTTGAATTCTTCAGTTTGTTTCTGCAGTTGATGCAAGCCATCAGCAGGTGACCTACTATCTTGATGATTTATTTTTCGTGGGGGAACCTGCCTCTGTGGACTGCCAGCAGCTACTGTTAAGATTTCATGGATGACCTTGAGGTTCCTTTGGCACCAGAGAAAAGCATGGGTCCGGGAATGTGTAGACCTTTTTGGGCATTAAAATAAATTCCCAACGAATGGAGGTGAGATTGCCACAGGAGAAAAAGGAGACAATGTTAGTGCTGTTGATTTGCATGATGGCATGGGATATGGTGAAGGTATGTGAGATTCAGGTGTTGCTAGGTCACCTACATTTTGCTTGCAGGGCGCTCAGGGCAGATAGAAAATTTTGCAGGAGACAGAGTCTAATGCACTCGGGTTTTTCGCTGCCTCATCATCTTGTAAGGCTGCAAGGAGGGGTCAAGGAAGATCTTCAGATTTGGCGTTTTATCCTGCAACAGGATTCATTTAGCACGCCAGCATG
Source organism: Lissotriton vulgaris (assembly GCF_964263255.1). Classification (NCBI taxonomy): domain Eukaryota; kingdom Metazoa; phylum Chordata; class Amphibia; order Caudata; family Salamandridae; genus Lissotriton; species Lissotriton vulgaris. The sequence continues at coordinate 47,749 of NW_028253990.1, forward strand.
ATATGGACTGGAATGTCCAGATATTCCCAGAAGCAGTAGGCGGTCTAGGTTTTGTATTGTATTGGCAGGGCAGGTGATGTGCAGAGCCATGGTCAGAAATTGGAAAGGTGGGGGCAGGAGCAAAGCGTATTTGGAATTTTTCTCTTTTATGGTAGGGGTCACATTGTGGGGAGCAGAGCTGGCACATAGGAGAGTGCTGTTCCGGGTAGACAATAGGACAGTTGTGCAGGTCGTGAACAGACAGTCTACCAGGGACGCATAGGTTTTGAATTTGCTGCAGGTTTTCATTTGGGTTGTTTGTGGCCTGACATTTCTTTCAGGGCACAGCATGTGCCAGAAGTGGACAATGACATTACGGATGCTTTGTCTCGTTCACTGTGGGGGATATTCCAAAGGTTGGCCAAGGACGCCAACAGATACCCAACATCCATGCCAGAGAAGTTGTGGTCAATAGGATACACAGTTGGTAAAACTGGTGGAGGGTCCCTCATGGAGTCGTCACAGAGAGCTTACGGTCAGGTATGGGTGGAATTTTTTGCCTAGGATGCACAGCAAAGGGTTGGTTGCGGGCGGAAAATGTGATTCAGTTTATTCTGGATTGTTGCGCGTTGCCATTACAGGAAAACGTTTGGGAAATAGTTTAATGGTTAAATTGTTGTGAGGATATGCCCCATTGCCGGTTGAATTGCAGTGTAGGATGCTGAGGTTTGGGCATGGGAGCAGGGACACTTGGAGTGAATGAGGAAGAAATTAACATGGAATTTGTTTTGCGGCAGCTTACAAAGTTCTGCAGTGGTGCGATAGAGACTTTCTTGTTCTCTGCCCTCTTGCCCTGATATTTTTTGGTGCATTGCGCATGTCATTATTGCTGGGTGAAAATTGCAAAAAACACAGTAGATGGACAGAATGCAGAACAATGTCTTACATTCACCCCAGTACAAAGATCTGGGCCTAAATCCATCGTTTTTTTGCACCTCACACCACCCTAGGTCGGACAATCACTATATGCAAATCAGCCTTGACCCTGTGCCTCATGGGAACAGTCCAGCCTGAACTACCAAGCCATGTCTTTCCTAGACCGGAATCAAGCATCCAAGGACCGGTTTCTGGCTATCAGCCTTCTTCAGCCTGGATAGCTTGACTCCAGTGATGTGGAGAGCCTGGGACTCACGTCTGAGCATACCCAGCCCACTCGGGGTGAAAATTGCAAAAAACACAGTAGATGGACAGAATGCAGAACAATGTCTTACATTCACCCCAGTACAAAGATCTGGGCCTAAATCCATCGTTTTTTGCAATCCACACCACCCTAGGTCAGACAATGGCTATATGCAAATCAGCCTTGACCCTGTGCCTCATGGGAACAGTCCAGGCCGAACTACCAAGCCATGTCTTTCCTAGACCGGAATCAAGCATCCAAGGACCGGTTTCTGGCTATCAGCCTTCTTCAGCCTGGATAGCTTGACTCCAGTGATGTGGAGAGCCTGGGACTCACGTCTGAGCATACCCAGCCCACTCGGGGTGAAAATTGAAAAAAACACAGTAGATGGACAGAATGCAGAACAATGTCTTACATTCACCCCAGTACAAAGATCTGGGCCTAAATCCATCATTTTTTGCAATCCACACCACCCTAGGTCCGACAATGGCTATATGCAAATCAGCCTTGACCCTGTGCCTCATGGGAACAGTCCAGGCCGAACTACCAAGCCATGTCTTTCCTAGACCGGAATCAAGCATCCAAGGACCGGTTTCTGGCTACCAGCCTTCCTCAGCCTGGATAGCTTGACTCCAGTGATGTGGAGAGCCTGGGACTCATGTATGAGCATACCCAGCCCACTCGGGGTGAAAATTGCAAAAAACACAGTAGATGGACAGAATGCAGAACAATGTCTTACATTCACCCCAGTACAAAGATCTTGGCCTAAATCCATCGTTTTTTTGCACTCCACACCACCCTAGGTCAGACAATGGCTATATGCAAATCAGCCTTGACCCTGTGCCTCATGGGAACAGTCCGGCCCGAACTACCAAGCCATGTCTTTCCTAGACCGGAATCAAGCATCCAAAGACCGGTTTCTGGCTATCAGCCTTCTTCATCCTGGATAGCTTCACTCCAGTGATGTGGAGACCCTGGGACTCATGTCTGAGCATACCCAGCCCACTCGGGGTGAAAATTGCAAAAAACACCGTAGATGGACAGAATGCAGAACAATGTCTTACATTCACCCCAGTACAAAGATCGGGGCCTAAATCCATCGTTCTTTTGCACTCCACACCACCCTAGGTCAGACAATGGCTATCAATGGCATAACCACCCCCTTTTGTACCGCTTTTGGCAGCCATAAGTGTGGCAGGGTATGCTCAGACGTGAGTCCCATGCTCACTTTGCCACTGGATTCCAGCAAGCTGGGCTGAAGACAGCTGGAATGCCAGAAACCGGTCCTCGGAAGCTTGTTTCCGGTCCAAGGAAGACATTGCTTGGCAGTTCGGACTGGACTGTTCCCATGAGGCACAGGGTCAGACTGATTTGCATATAGCCATGTCTCAACTGGGGTGGCAGAGTGGTCTAAAGAACGTTGATGGATTAAACCCAGATCTTTTGACTGAGTGTGAGTGTTTGATTGATTCAGATGCTCCGTCCATCACCACCCCCTTTTGTACCGCTTTTTGCTGCCATAAGTGTGGCAGGGTATGCTCAGACGTGAGTCCCTTGCTCACTTTGCCACTGGATTCAAGCAAGCTGGGCTGAAGATGGCTGGAATGCCAGAAACCGGTCTGCAGAAGCTTGTTTCCGGTCCAAGGAAGACAAGGCTTGGCAGTTCGGGCTGGACTGTTCCCATGAGGCACAGGGTCAGACTGATTTGCATATAGCCATGTCTGAACTGGGGTGGCAGAGTGGGCTAAAGAACGGTGATGGATTAAACCCAGATATTTTGACTGGGTGTGAGTGTTTGATTGATTCAGATGCTTCGTCCATCACCACCCCCTTTTGTACCATTATTGCTGGGTGGCAGGGGATGGGGTGGGGTACTGTGGGAGGATGTCACAAGGAAGGAGGGTTGGTTGGAGATATTGCTTATCTGCTCCAAATCTGATCAGAGACCGCAAGGGAGGACAGCAGTGTTACATACTGTAGAGTCATTGGGGCAAAGCACAGTGTTTTGGGGGCAATTGGTGGGCAGCAGCACGGTTTCCAGGAACCAGTCTGGATTGAACGTTTCAGCGACTCGGCTGTTATCAGTTCTCCGCAAAGCGTTTGCAGCATTGGGGGTGCCTGCAGCAGAATATGGTACTCATTCTTTCCGCATTGACACTGTGAATTAAGCGGGTACTAGATGCTGGGTGCGCAAAGATATCATGCGTATGGGTTCTATGGTCTTCTTACTGCAACAGGTGCTGTGTGCAGGTTTTGAAAACTGAAGGAAGCACTGTGGAGCATGTTTAAAAAAAAATCTTTACTGCTGTTTACTGCTGTTTTGTGTTATTACAGGTTTGATGGTCGGTCCAGCAATTGAGGACATAGCAGTTTGGGTGGTGGGCCAATCTTTCACAAAGTGGGCAGAGACACAAGATAATAAGAGGGGCTTTGCAGCCAATCTAGGTTAGGACAGTTATTTGTTTCCTATTACATGGAAAGGTAAAGGGGGTTTGTGTTGACAGGAATTGTTGTAGTGCCTGAACAGCATGTTAGTTGGTGGTAGATGCCCAGATGTGTTGGTTATTCATTTGGGGAGAATGCTCTTGTGAAGGAAAAAGTTATAGTGCTTATGAGGGCAATGAAGAAAAACGTGTTGGAGATTAAGGCCTAATAAGTAGGGGTGGGAGGAATTTGCGTAGTTGCGCTACGCAAAGCTCTGCGAAATGGTAAAAAATCTCTGCGAGCACGCAGAGTTCTGTAAACACACGGAATTACTTGTTCTGCCTGTTTGCAATGCTTTTTTTCCAGTTTGCGAACGCTGTTTGCTTGCTCAGGGGAAAATATCTCGCAAACAGACATTTTGACAGCACGAACAAGCAAAAAATTCCACGAAGCAGCAATACGCAGAATTTTTGGCAATTCTGTTTTATCTGCAGAACGCAAAATTACCCAAGTTCCACAAATTCCGCGAGAGGAATGGAATTTGCCGCCCAGGCCTACATAAAGCCAGGTGTTTTCTGTTGTGGACAGAGTTTATTCCAAGGAGGATTTGGAGGGGGACAGAACGTCTTCTGCCATTGATAGGGCACAAAGTGAAGGTGAATCAGGAAATGCTTGGTTTTGCAGGGAAACGGGCTTTAGGCGCATTTGTCATTCAGACATTACATTTAACAGCAAGAAGTTTTTTTGAGGCTATGGGGTCAATTTTTCACTTTTCCGGAGTGGAATTGTATCTGTTGGAATTGTAGGAAGTCTTGTCGAGGGGTCTGAATATTAGGAGATTATTAGGCTGTATTGCGGGGTACTGAAGGCGGGGTGCAGAAAAAGTTAGCAGGCTCACTTTTACTGAATGGCGAAGGCCTGGACAGTTTTGCAGGAGTTGGCAGAAGTTTGGTTGGTGTTGCCAGTTGGTGAACCATGTGCAAAGGGAGGGCAGGCAGGAAGTTCATGGTTAATTTTAATGAGATAGTTGTGGGGTGGGGCATGTGGGTAAGACCGTAGGGGTGGGGATAGGATATTGGTTAGTTCATTTGATGTTGAACAAGGCTTTTAAAGACATGTTTACAAGGGGATTGCACCACTGAAATGTCACTTCTTATGATGTTTCAGTGGCGCAATGCCCTGTACCATATTTTCAAAGTGGTATTAAGACATTTTATGTGGCTTAACGCCGCTTGGTAAATATGGTACCCTTTCATACAGTTTTCCAAGTGAAAGAAGCATGCAGTTAATGTTGCTGTGGGTGTTCCACCACAACACCCAGTGCTTTTTGACGCTGCCCCAGATTTACATGTATCTGTAAATCTGAGAGATTGACAAAAAATAACGCCTTGCACAAGCAGGCATTTGATTGGCAAACGAGGAGAAATACTTTTATTTCTCCTTGTTTTTGCTTTTTCTATGTGTGCTGCATTCGGTAGCAAACATAGAAAGAGCAAAACACCTTTAATAATCGTTTGTGTGCAGGAAGGTGTCCCTTCCAGCACATAAACAATTATTATATAATGGTGATTTGCTACTTCTATGTATGCTGCAGAATGCAGCACACATAGAAGTAGCAAATCGCCAATTTTTAATGATTGTTTATGTGCAGGAAGGAACACCTCATTGCACATAAACAATCATTCCCTGCAACACATGCAACCTTGCACTACGGTGGAAGAGTTTCTGTGTTTGCCCTAGGCAGCTGTTTTAGTGCCAGTGCAAGGGAAAACACAGGGGTGTGCCATATTTTTGTAAATATGGCTCATCTCTGAGTTTTTTAAATGATGCAGCGCACCATTTCCTTGTAGATATTCCTGTTAGTTTCATAAGGCAGTAGGCCAGGTAAAATTTGTGATGTGCACCTGTTTCAATAAAGCAGCCTTTTTACACAATAAAATGGTAATAAAATGGTTTGTGGTATCTGCTGTGACCCTCTATGTGCAATGCTTTTTCAAGTGTCCCCCTTAGTCTTTGCGCACCAGCTTCCAAGACCTTAGTACCTCTGCTCCCGGCCGATCCGGGACGCTCTTGAACTTCTTGTGCTGGAACTTTGGACCTAAAATGAGATGGTGAACTTCATGAAAGCATTGCCTGAATTTATATGCATTTTTCCCCATTTTATCCATTGTTTTTAATGGTGTGCAATTGTGCACAAAAGTGATATATTTTCCGAACTTTGAAAAATGGTTCCTCCAAAAGTACTTACCTTAGAATTGTGTTTAAGGTCTTCAAAATTATATACAAGCGATATTATTTTTACAAATTGCTCTCAGATTTATTCTTGAGTGTGTGTCCCATTTATTGTCTCTGTGAGTACAACAAATGCTTAACACTACCCTCTGATAAGCCTAACTGCTCCCCCTCACTACCACAAATAGAGCCCGTCTGTTGTTTTTTTTCCTGCCACGAATTGCTGTGACCAGAGGCTGCTGACTCCAGGGGTCTGCTTGGTGCTGTTTGGGGCCGCCTTGGGTCCGAGTGCCGCTCGAGTGCCGCCACTAACCCCCGGATGCTGGGGACTACATCCCCCAATGTGCATTGTGGGGAAACTCCTGCACACTACGTTCATGAGCGCCAGTACTTATATCGCATCATCCAGCAAGGTCAGTGTTGTTAATTCAGTACTTATACCGCACGAATATTCTTTGATTATAGTCGACCGTTCGGCCTTGGATCTCAACATCAAGATGAGTAAGCATGAGGGGAAGAGGATGGGCGCCTTCCAAGGCAGCAGCGTTGCGGGGATGCAGTGTTACGGGGATGCTAGATCAATTTATATTAAGGGCAACATCTGTTTTGGAAAAAGAAATTCAGATAACCGAGCGTCGTCTATCTTTGGACCCACAACTAACAAAAGATCTTCTTTAGGCACAATTGCTACAGTTGGCTCATCAGTCAATCCAGTTGTAAGCTCTATTAGGCCTACAACCTGTAATGAAGCGAGTGACGTTGTTTCTACCTTACTAGGGCCAATAGAGGACCCTGCAAAATCACCAGCAGAACAAACTAACATTGCTGCCAGTATGCCTCTTCAAACATCAGCCAGGTCTATGCCCAAAAACAATATTAATATTAATCAATCTATTCCTGACCCTGCAGTGAAAAGGAAGAGGGGAGGAGGCCCTCAAAGGCCATGTGCTGCGAAAGCACCAAGGACTAATAAAAACCGAAGCCTATCCTAGGTTGACGAGGGAAGCACACCTGATATTGCCGCCACCGATATCTAATCTTAATCTTGCCTACTTGGGTGGTCCTAGCCTGAATTGTAATCAGGAAATGTGGAGGAGACTTGAGAATTTACTATCAACTCTGCTAACTCCTATAACACATAGACTGAGCAGCATTGAGGAACGCCTAGCCAATTCGGAATCTCTGTTCGAAACAGGATTTTCTGCCCTTGAGGGTCTTTTTCTTCAACCCAAGACTATTGCTACGAACACAATCAGTAATGAGGGGAATATGGAGCCACCCTCGGTCACAGTTAAATCTAAGCCTCCGAGTTTACCAACTACGAAACCTACTGCCCCAGGGTTGACGATTAACATAGCTGCAGCTACACACAAAAAGCCAGTTTCTCCTCTTAGGCATGATGATGAACCAGGGAATCTGTCCAGTGAATATGCCCAATCAATAACGAGTACACCGGGTAACGGCAGAGTTACAACAGTAATAGAACCAACTAAGGATAATGTCTGCAAAAATCATCCTTCTAATGTACAAGCCTGCACACTTAATGAACTTGAAGGTTTTAGTGGCCCGGAACATAATGCCGTGCATATTAATGGCACAGCTCTTCATCTGCCTCCGGTAGCTACTCCCTTAGTGGTTGTTTTAAAGAACGTTCCACCCCTGCGGGAAGTACAGACCAATACCACTGACCAATTATTGCTTAAAGTTTTGCCTTGGTTTAACACCTGACTCAAGGAGGTTGTGTTTTGGTAGGAGGGTGTTGATAAGTATATGATTATGGCCAGAGGAATAGCATGGATTGGTCCGTCTAGGAAGGAAGGGAATTGTGATTGTGTTGTCAATTTTAATAATGTGCACACAACAACATTTTTGCTGGATAACCTGGGTGGGATGACGGGTAGATTCTCAAAAAAAATTACTATTTTACCCCTAGGGTATTTTTAGAAACCAGGGCCCATTTTCTTAAATATCCCGCAATGCCATGAGATGGTCAGGCAATCTTGGGTTCCCCCTGGACTAGTTAAAAGATCAAAAGAGGTTCCCCCTGTCCAACAGATTTGCCCCGTTATCTGATGTAGATTTATGCGATTGACTACAAACACCCACCCCAAGTCAGGCAAAATGCTTTGTTTCCTGCCCTACTCTTTCACTATGTCCAAAGAATGGACCGCTCCAAACGAAGGTTAAGAACCAGCCCTGTACGGTGCCCCAATCACCTCTGGCCAACTCAGAGGGTTCACATCCTACCGTAATCCCCGTGTTATCTTGGAATATTGGGGGTTTACTCCCCAAAACCTCGTCCTCTGATTGGTCTTGTTTTATCGAGGGGTTCAATTTATTGCCTTTCAGGAGACTTGGTCGGTCGATACGATTTGCCGCCCAGGCTACGTGGCCTTTGGTAAAACGGCAATCGCCAATTGAAAGGGAAGACCTAGCAGGGGATTGATCATATGGGCCAAGCAACAGTCAACCCTTCAAATAGAGGAACTAACAATAGATAGCCCTGACATCCTTCCCATTAGGATTTGCTCAGAAGGTGCCCCGGACTTCATACTCATTAATGTGTATGCAAGAGGGATTCCGGGTGGGAAAGCGTCACCAACAATTGCCCTTTTAGATACATTCATAGAAGACCTGGATGGCTCAAGTGTTCTAGTTATTGCAGATGATCCAAATTACACATTTGAGCCCCTAGGCTTAGATGATCATAGTCTTAGTATGGAGGAAAATCAGAATTGAGGGATACCGTCCTTATCGCTGACACCAATTAATAAATGGACTGAGGCGGCGCTTCAATTAAAAAGTTTATCCCTAGTGAAAAGGATTAGAGCTACCAATGGGAGATCCCCCTCAGATATGGAAGACAGTGTTACATTCTCCAATGGGACCAATAGCAGTAGGATAGACTATATTCTCATTCTCCCTGGTTGAGATGACGGAGGCAATCCGGGAGTGTTTGGACGGTGGCGGCAGAGCGGTCTTGAGTTTTCTGGACCTCTCTGCAGCGTTTGACACCCTTCCTCATGAGCTCCTTCTCGCCAGGCTGTCTGCGTTCGGTATTGGTAGTTGTGCCTTGGCCTGGTTGTCTTCATTCCTATCGGATAGGACGCAACAGGTCTGGATGCCGCCCCATGCCTCAAAGCCCAAGCCAATTCTCACTGGGGTCCCTCAGGGCTCCACTCTTAGTCCCTTACTGTTCAATGTTTACATCACTCCCTTGGTTTACCTGGCGGAACAGTACGGGGCTAAGATAATTGGTTATGCCGATGACACACAATTGCTGTTTACCTGGCCGGACAATCCTCTGTATACTGTGGCAGTCCAGCTCTGTTTGTCCTTAGTCTTTTGCTGGCTGACTCTGGCCCAGCTAAAATGTAATGAGGACAAATTCGAGGTCCTTTTCTACGGCACATTTCCCTCCAGCTTTAAAGATACGCTGTGACCCTCGAACATTGCCAGCCCTAAGGTGATGGGTGTCCTTGCAAAAAATCTTGGCATATGGTTTGGGGAAGATCTAAGATTTGAAGATCATATAAGAAAATTGTCAGGGACATTCTTCACCACTCTGAGAGCGCTGCGAAGATTCTTCCCACTCCTCCCTAGAGAAGCAAAGGAGACTGTCGCCCGAGCTCTCATTTTATCGAGATTGGACTACGCGAACGCTCTGTTCAGCGTTATCCCTGCATATCTGGACAAACGTTTACAAGTCATCCAGAATGCCGCTGTTCGTCTCTTGTTCAATGTTCCGAGATGGAAGAGAGTCCGCTCCCACATGCGTAGCCTTCATTGGCTGCCAGTGGCACAGAGTATCCTATTCAAATCTCTAGTACTCTCTTTTAGAGCAACTCACGATCAAGGGCCAGCCTACTTGAGGAAACGGTTCATCCTTTATGCTCCTTCACGTTGCCTTAGATCGTCTTCCCTGCATAAGATGACTCTTCCTCGCTTTAAGCGGAATAGATTAGGGGGTCAGTCGATAGCTGTGGTGGCTGGCAGGGCATGGAATGCCCTTCCCCTACACCTGCGCTCCATTCAGTGCGTGGGTCAGTTTAAGAAGAGTCTGAAAACTCATCTGTTTATCGGTGTGGTATAAGCTGGTTCCCCCGTTGTGTTCTGTCTTTCTCCATCGCGCCAGGATACTCCCAAGTAACAGAGCGCGTTATAAAATGGTTAATACATACATATACATACATACATAAGCTTTGAGCTTTGGTCTAGACTTGTGGATATGGTGGTATAATACAAACCGATGAGTGACCATGATTCATTACTACTTACCCTAACTAGGAAGGGATTGGACCCCCCAAATGACGACATGGTAAACACAATAGGAGAAGTGACTATGTCTCAAGACTGCCGCTGGTTAAAATGGGCAGCATCCAAAAGCAGATTAAATCATCTACTGAAGAAACTCTAGCATTGCTAGGCACATTAGATACCAATGGTAATGGTCCCTTGGATCTTATGAAGGCCCACAAGCTTGTTTTTGTAAAATTAAAGACCTTGCTCACATAAAATAGGAACGCGCATACGCTCCCCAAAAAAAATCAGCCAAATGGTATAATGAGGCTTGTGGAGTTGCATTTAGGCATCTTTCAATTGCAATGAAGAAGGGAGTATCCCAGGAGGTTAAAACAGCAAGGGCAACCTACAAGAAAGTACAAATGAAGGCGAAGAAAGATTTTGATGAGGATAGGTGGGCAAGTTTATCTAATGCCAGTAATGGGAAGCATTGGACTCAATTCTGGCAACTGGTTAAATGGGGTAGCGGCACGCCTGGGTCTTCGCCAGTTAATAACCTGCCTCTCGAACTTTGGGTTCAGCATTTCCAAGGCCAATTTGCCTCCTCACTCAATACTGGCACCAATTACCCTGAGGTTAATACTGAGGTTGTTCTTCTATTTAACAAAGTAGAGATAGAAAGGGTTCTGAATGGGGTTCCGATGGGGAGGGCTCCCGGCTCAAAATGTATTCTGACTGATCTTTATAAACTGGACAGAAGGATCTAAACAGAATATATTTATATCATCGTAAATGATATAGCCAGAGGTGCTCCGATACCGGATTCTTGGTGTGTGGCCGAAATTATTCCTATATATAAAAAGGGTGACCATGCCTGTCCTAGCAACTATAGGCCGATAAACCTAATTGACACCTTACAGAAAATAGTTGCCAGACTTGTGCTAGGTAGAGTCAATGAATGGATAGTAGACAAGAATGTATTATCTACCTATCAAGTGGGCTTTTGACCTCACATCAGCACCATTGATCAAGTTTTCAGATTTACGATGGTTTATTGGAGTACAGTGATTTTAGCAGGGGGAACCCTTAATGCAGCATTTGTTGATTTATAATCAGCATTTGATTTAGTACCCCGTCACAAGCTTTGGGACTCATTAAAGAAGGCCGGTATGCCCTTACAAATTGTAGGCTTTATTATCAAATTGCATGAGGCGAATTATGCCCAAGTAAGGTGGGGTCAGCAGGGTGAATTGACTGACCGCTTTCCAGTCAACAAGGGAGTGTGGCAAGGGTGTGTCCTTGCACCTACCCTATTCTCCCAATTTATGAATGAGGTCATATCATCCCACTCAAAAGGAAGAGGAACTTCACTAAGGAGAAGGCAAACATTGTGTTCAACTTTGTAGATGACCACTACGGTTATCTTCATGGTCTGCCTCCACACTCTCATTGGAGAATAATGACTGACCCTATTCAATGTAGACTGGTGCAACCACTTCCTTTTCTCTCCTGTCTTGAAAATAGTTATACAGATCAGCCCTAGAGACTCAAGCAGCAAATAACAGATTTGAGCAACTTTGATTGCCCAGCTGTGGGTCCTATACTCACTGTACCACAGGACTCAAGCGTCATCCTACTGACGAGGCCCGTATAGTCTGAAACTAGTCTGGAATTGCTTATATATACCTGTCCTGGCAGTTTGGGTTGCAATATTTATATTGGAGCCAACCAAACTGATTTACATATCGCTGGTTTCCATCTGAGGTAGCATGTTGGGCAAAACATAGATGGATTCGGTTGCAGCACAGGCTAATTACCAAGGGCTGAAACTAATTCAAGTATTCCTTCCACCGCTTTTTTTGTAGTCCTCAGTTTAACAACACAAGTGTGACAGGTATGCTCATTTGTGGGTGCCATGCTCACTAAGCCGTAGGACTCAAGTTGAACCCTACTGAAAGGTCTTGATATGCTGAAATCAGTTGTTTTGCTTCTGTTTCCATTCAGAGGGTACCTGCTTTGACAGTGTGGCAAGACTGAACATATTGGAGGAGGACTGTTAGACCTGGTATTTTTAGCGGATTTACCCCCAGACCTTTTTCTTTTTGACCTCCTGCTTTTGATCCATTTTTCGTTGGCTTCAGGACTCCAGGCTTGACAGAATTGCTTGAAGCCCTTTAAAAGTCATATATTGAATTGTGTATGTTGGAATTTTGTAATTTTGGACTTTTTTGGTTTCGATAAAGATACTTTTTTTTTCCAAACTGGTGTGGTGTCCATTTGCAGTGTTTTCACTTTGTTACTGTGTGTCTGTGTGTAAATACTTTACACATTGCCTTTAGGATAAGCCTGTCTGCTCATGCTAAGCTACTAAGGGGGTTGGCAGGGGTAATATAAAGTGTGTAACTCCCCTATTCTGACTATCCTGACTAGAAGCAAGGGAACTTACTTGGACAACGGCCGATGGGAGCACGGAAGGGGTGAAGGAGGGAGCTAACATACACCAGGAGGTTCAGGCTTATGTGGTAGCTCCAGTGGTGAGTGGGGTCCCTGAGGTGGATTGGGGAAATGGCACAGGGGATATTCCTGATGGTGGGAGGGACACTCTACTGACTCTAGATGAGAGGTGCAGGGAGAGGGGTTCCCCCATGACAGATGACCGGGCATGTGAGTATGGAAACTGCACAAATGAGTGTGGGTTGAGTGACAGAAAAAGTCAAACACTGTCTCACCAGTCTCAGGTGGGTGATGTGGGGTACTTCTGCAAGGCACTGGATGGTGAGGTGAAGGGTAGCATGGTTAACACATGTGAGGGGCTTTGTGACTCAAATGTTGGAGAGCATATGTTCAATCTCTGTTTTCCAACGCTATGCAAACACCCAGTGGAGTGTGTGTGCTCTGACCCCAGGGAGCTTGCACTGGAGGCAGACTATTTGGAGGAATCCAGAGAGTCTGAAGAAGCTCCTTGGAACTCAAGGAGGTAGCTCAGAATATTCCAAACCAGGTGAGGTAAAAGAAGTTTGTAATGACTCAGCTAGGTCCAGGTGTAACAGGCTGGGTGAGGGTCCTATGTCCTGGCTCTGATTAGAGGGAGTGGGGGTCTTTTGAGTTCCAAGGTGCCCATAACCCAGTCCCAGAGCCTGGTTGGTTCCCTGAGTGAGCACCACTTGTGGGCCAGGTCTATGTTTTATCACCCCAAGTAAGGAAGTCCATCAAGGGAATGATTAGTCTACCCTGGCTTTGGGATGGGAGGGGGATGTGTTAGGCCTTGCATTTTATGCGGGTTTTCGCTCTGACATTTGGCGTTTTGACCTCTCTTTTTTTATCCATATTTCTTTGGCTTCAGGACGCTGGGCAGCTAACCACTGCTGATCAGTGCTTAAGTGCATATGCTCTCTTTATAAATTGTGATCATGATTGGTTATCCATGATTGGCATATTTGATTTGGTTCTGGTAAGCCCCTAGTAAAGTGCAGTGTGTGAGCCCAGGGCCTGTACATCAAATGCTACTAGTGGCATGGTTGTACCACCCACCTGAATAGCCCTGTAAATGTGTCTCAGACCGGCCACTGCAGTTTCTGCTTGTGCTGTATTAGACTGAATTGTCAACCTGGCAAGTGAATCCACTATCCTTGGGTTTGCACTGTAACATTATACCTGTGTAACTTTCAATTGGTAACAGCTAGAGATTTTGAGTTTAGGCTCTCTAAACTCAGAATTTAATAACGCATCTAAGTAAAGGCAGTTTTTAAACTGTGTGTTTGATGACTCCACTTTTAGACAGTGGACATTTCCTTTTTTAACCAGCCTGTGTTCCTAAGCCTGTTAGTGAATTTACTGTCTGGTGTTAGAGTGACAGGGGCTTGGGATGTGCATCCATTCTAGACAGCCATGGGGGGTTGAGGTGTGCCCTGCCTTTCCCTTTCCTAGGTTACTTGTAGCCAGGGTGAATAGACCTTTCTGCATTTAGAGTGGTGGAAGGTGTTTTCACTAGCACCTGAATAGGCTCTGTCTGCTCTGCACAATCTTGTCTCCACTTCCTGTAGTGTAGCTGGACCAGGAAGGACATAACTTGTTTTTATTGAGCTCAGAGGCTCTTGCAAAAAAGACTGCAAAGAGAAAATGGGGTATAAATATTAGACCTTGTAGTCTAGTTCCTATATTCTCAATAGGCTCTGCGCATTGGAATAACATATCCTATAGATTTGACGTAGGATTTAGGTCAGTAGGTCTATATCAAATATACTAACTTTAATTGTGTATGTGCCAGCTAACTCAGAGGTCACTAGAAACTTTCTTGAATACACAAGAAGGGATTTGTTTCTGACAACCGCATAAACATGACAACTTTGTTTCCCAAGAATAAGAATATACCTCTCAGAGTCACTGAAACAGTAGATAACTAGTTCACTCAGTCAATCGTGCATGCTTCATTTCTACAGAGTTGCAGAGAAATAGTGAGATGGGCGTTTTCAATAAAAGGTTTATTGAACAGTCTCCTTTCTCATGCAAGAGAACTGAACTGCTACAATCGTTAGGCAGATTGCAAAGTATAATACGTACAGCGTAAACAGTAATATGAAATAATACTGTAAGAGCATTGTATGGTTTCTAAGCCATATAAAAAGACATACATAAATAACATAGACTAAAATACTTGACGGGCGCTTCTAAAAAACGCCTACCCCAATGTACCTAACCTAAGTCTAGTACGAGGGAAGAAGTAAGTATTGTTTAGCAGAGGTTTCGTTTTTGCCAAGAATCTACAAAAGGTTTCTCTGGGTTCTAATCAGCTCCATACCTTAGAATGAAGGAGGTCCGGTATCTCTGTTTCAGGAACTCGATTTCCCAACACCCCGCAAGAGGAGCCAGAAACACTGGATCTGGATTCTCGGCAGGAGAAAAGCAGCTTCCTGATCAGTGCGTCAGCTCGGCTTCCTTCGGCACTTGCTGTTGCGGCTGCGTCGGGCAAGTAGGTCTTCGAACTGCCCCGAACCACCTTATCTTGCTATAGCAAGTGAAGGTATATTTATACCTTGAAGGTGTTTACGAATGCCATAGTTTGACGTAAAGTCGGCCATATGAACATCATAAATAAACCCCTGGGGAATAGTTGTTCAATATAAAGTAACTGAGTTCTTGGAGAAATAAATATTCAAGCAAGGGGAAGTTCCCTAACGGTTTAAGCTGGTTTTCCAAGAAATCGGTGTGACGTTTGGTGAACGGATGGCAGTAGCCATGCCTGTATTTGGGTAGCATGGGCTATGCCTAAATAAGGGCAACATGAATTGTACCTATATAAGGGAATGAATCAGGAAAATTCAATCGGAGTCTAAAACGCCACACAACAACCTGAAAGCTCAGAACTTTAGATCACTTCCTGAATCAAGAGGAGTCTTTGGCAAGAATAAGAGCCAAAGAGCTGTAAGGAGGAGTACTGCACCTTTGCTGTGTGTTGCTTTACTAGGTTGGCCTGCAGTTGCTATTTCTGCCAAGGAGAGGACAAAGACTGGAAACTTGCTGTAAGCCTGCTTGTGAAGAATCTCCAAGGGCTTGTGTGTGCTTGCCTCCTGTTCTGGAGTCTCAGGGACACAACTACTTCACAATACAGCTTCCTTGAACTCCACTGCTGGGAGTTCTGACCTGCCAGGAGGTTTATTTTCCAGTTCTGGGCCTCTGGAGGTTGTTCCTGTTGCTCGGAGCTGAGAAAGCTTGAAGAAGCCAGAAACATCGATGCAACACCCTTCCAGCACTTGTTTTTCTGATGCAGCACCGCAGAGTGGGAGAAATGACCACGCTTTGCTGCCATGCGAAGAATTGACGCGGTGCCTGCCAGCAGCTGCAAATTCCACTGCATGCAGAGTCCTGTGCACCGACCTCTAAAGTCCAAGGTCACCGCACTGACTCCTACGCACCTTCAGTCAAGTCTTTGCGCCAAGTTTATAAGATAGCAAGGACTACTAGACTGAAAACCCTAAAGAAAGAATGGTGGGAAAATCTGCAGAAGGTCGCTATATTAAAAAGTCCACAGATGTTTTGGTCATTGATTAATGCACCATTTTAAAAAAAAATATCAGCAGGCACTGACCACAGACACTCATGTTGATCAGGCGAAATGGGTGACCCACTTTGAAGGCTTATTTGGAGTTGATGAGACTTTATCCACCCAGTCTTGTCCCGATATTTCAGGAGTGGCAGGGGATGCTTTTAGTTTCAGACTAACAGAAGTTAAGTATGCTTTAAATCAGTGTAAACGGGCAAAAGCATCAGGACCGAAGGGAGTACCCATTGATTTGTTTCTGGAGAACCAAGATTTGTGGGCACTGCTTTTAACAAATGTTTTTAATAAAATTGCCCAAACATGTGGCCCACCATCGTTGAAAACAACAGTAATTGTTCCCATTTATAAGAAGGGAGATAGGTAAATTCCGAAGAACTATAGACCTATCTCACTAATAGATTCGACTGCTAAGTTAATGGGTTGTCTTCTTTTAAATAGGTTGGAGGAATGGGCCTTGGATAAGAATATTATAATCCTGTGTCAGTTTGGTTTTAGAAGAGGGAAAGGAACTGTGGATCAGTACCTGAACCTGAGCCTAATTATAGCAAAGAATATAGTAGCTAAAAAAAGGCCACCTCTACCTTGCCTTCATTGATCTGTCCGCAGCCTTTTACTGCGTGGCACAGTATTGGCAGTGGCAGATCATGGGGCAATGGGGCTTGACCTGAATATTATTGACATCATTCGTGACTTATATTCAGGTGCTTCTGCCTGTGTCTGATATGGAAAGGGCGGCGAATGTACCAGACATTTTAAAATCATGAGGTGTTAGGCAGGGGTGCGTTCTCGCCCCCTTCCTATTCGCCCTTTACACCAATATTGTATGAGCTGCTTTGATGGGATGTACTCCAGATGTCCCTTATATAAACTCCAAAGCAATACCAGTACTACTATATGCGGATGAGGCAGTGCTTTTAGGACGTACTAGTAATGCACTACGTCATTTAGTGTTGGATTACACGCAATACATGAACTCTCTGTATATGAAAGTTAATTATTCAAAGTCCTTTATCCTTGTTGCCAGTCCAAAACTGCGGAAACAGCCCCAAATTATCACTGAAGGCGGGGGGAATTGGGAGTCGACAAAAGAATAGAAAAGCTGTGTGGGGACCCATCTTAAATGTTTATTGAGCAGAATGGCCTACCGGTTGAGCTCTAGTCCTGCTTCGGGACAAAATATAGCATAGAGGCCACAATTTAAAAAAAAAGAAAGAAAAATGATGCTTAATATGGATAACTCCTCCCTTTAACACAGTGAACAGCACAACTTTCCTTGAAATTCTTAAAGGTTAAAAGGGAGATTTATTTCACAGTCCTTTGTAGGTATTCATACCTGGAAAACTGATGTTGATACATAACAATAGTCAACTTCTTCTTTAACCCTGTTATGCACAAAACGCAGTGCTATTCTTTTTAGCCTCCACCTGGAGACTCTTTTCTCCACTTTTATGTGCTTGGGTGTCTTCTATCTCTTGTACAGAGATGACACCCAGCTCTATCTGATAGGTTTCTCTGTCAAAATTGTTAAAATATTGGCCAAACTTCTTGGGGACATTAAATTCTGGATGTCTAATCTTCATTAAAGCCAGACATGCTTAAAACAGGTTCCTAAAGTTAGTCGCACCTAACATCCTTGCACAGATTCAAACATGGCTTGGTTTACTTGTGCTGATAAACTGTATCCCTTCTATCATGGAAACCACCATATGCCGAGTCTTCAATACTAGGAATAATCCTCAACCTTTCAGCCCACATCAATGTGATAGCAAATTAGCCCTCACTGTGGAATCACACTTTTTATCCTGTGTCCAAACGTTATACCAGTTACTAAATCCATCATACTGTTGAGAATGGACTATGATCATTTTCTCCTAAACGACCTTCCCAAACTTTATATTAAGTTTGTATGTCTTTTTGCTGCTTTCTGTAAGTCACAGATATGGTGACTGAAAGGGAGTTTCAGTAATGCTCAGTGTGGGAGATTAAGGAGATGTGGCAGGGCAATAGGAAGCATTTCAAGGATTTGTTTGCCAGGGCGCGCAGTGGTATATAATCTTACTGGTTGCAAAGCCGGTGCACCACTCACACTTTCTTCAAGGAGCAGCATTTCTTTGATGCCATGTACCCCACCAGCTGCATGGTCATCCAGTTCCAGAAACCACTATTATCAGGCCAGTTAGCGTTCTCCCTTGAGGAGCAGTAGCAACATATATCAGACTCTCTAAATGTCGCAATAAGAACACTCGGCCTACATGCAACGGTCAATGTCCTTTATGTACATCACATCACACACTGAAAATAAAGTAGTAATACTCACACCTGTTAAACTATGTTTTCACACAGAATTATCAATTTTACTTGGCACCAATTATCTCCTTCTCATTTTTAGAACCATTGTACTGTACGAATAATCAACACCACTGCATCCCGTTGTTGCAGCAAGGGCACAAACAGGGCTTAAACACAGTCCATCCCCTCACAGGTTATTAGCAATGTCAATCCTACCCACAAAGTAAAGATAAGTGCCATAAAATCTGGACCCCGTCACCTGTAGATACAGCCTCTATCACTACTAGGTCTCTCAACTCCTTGTGTCTATCTAACCACGTCATACACTGTGTCACAATGCTCAATCTCAGATAAAGGTCTCCCCTCAAAGAACTCTATATAGTCAATTTATATCACCAATATGGGACCACTAGTGACTGTCCCTTTTTCAACTGCTGCCACCTCCACTTATGTTACCTGTTAGAGATGGGGGTCTCTAGTTGGCAGAGGGAAGTACCTTTGTCCAAGTAGAGACCCTTGCTTCTAGTCAGGGTAAGGGAGTTACACACGTTAGATAACCCCTGCTCACCCCCTTGGTAGCTTGGCACAAGCAGACAGGCTTATCCCAAAGGGGATGCCTAAATTATTTGTACTCAAAATACACAGTAACACAGTAAAAATAACACAAATGTACACCACACCAGTTTGGAAAAATAAGGTGTCTTTATCTACACCAAACAAGACCAAAACAACAAAAATCTAACATGTATGTATGTATCAATATACGTATTTTAGAATAGTTACCTCAATAATGGCACTTGTAGAAACAAATAGCTCCACTTGGGGCTAATACAACAACTTGACAGGCATAAATCCAAAGTAAGACACCAACCACAAGGTGCATGGTGTCGGGCATAGAGTCACACGGACCCCCAAACAACAGTACCTTGAAAATAAATTATATGGACGATGCATGGCGTTGTAGTGGTGAGGCATCGGTGCTGAGAACGAGGTCAGTTCCCTGGTTACCATGGTGAGGCGAGGCGTTGGGTCCACAAGGAGGCGATGTTTAGAGTCCAAGAGAGGAAAAATCGGCAGTGAGGCTCAGTTCTGGTGAGACAATGCAAAGTCGAAGAGTTCCTTAAGTCACCCTCGGTTATCAACTCTGCAACAGTGAGATGCAGGCACTGGCGGTGACAGCGTCGGTTCGAGCACTGGCGTCAGAGAGGCTGATAACTGCAGGGGTTGGCAGGCGTTGAAGTGCATGGGAGCTGCGGCGCAGGTGGGGCAGTGCGTTGTGCACTTCACAAGGGGTGCCTCTGGCCTCGGTGCAGGTCACAGCATCACTGGTGGCATCTCTGATGCCATCTGAGTTGTTTTTCCTGCTCTCTTTAAGTTTCTTCCAGCTGCCAACAGCAGGAACAACCTCCAGAGGCCCGGAACAGAAACAGCCACCTCCTGGCAGGTCAGAACTCCCAGCAATGGAGTTCAGGGAGGCTGGTGGTGAAGTCTTTGTGTCCCTTAGACTTCAGAACAGGAGGCCAGCACAGACATGCCCTTGTATTTTCTTCATCCAGCAGGTTCACAGCAAAGTTCCAGTCTTTGTCCTCTTCCTTGGCAGAAGCAGCCACTGCAGGCCATCCCAGCAAAGCATACAGCAAAGGGGCAGTCCTTACAGCTCTCCAGCTCTTCAGGTGGAGACAGAATTGTACAGAGAAGACACTGACTATTCAGCTGTATGTGAACTCCTCCCACCACTCTAAAAGCAGACAAGGTCTATTTAATTCAGCTATGAGTCACTCAGGAAAGGCAGGACACACATCAGCCCCCTTGTGATTGTCAATACACAAACCAGCAGAGGCTCACATAATGGTTAAACAAGAAAATGCCTACTTTATAAAAGTGGTATTTTCAAACACACACTTTAAAAAACATCTTTTCTAAAAGATGTGTTATTAAATACTGAATTAAGAGACCCTAAACTCAATTCCTCTATCTTGTTCCAATGGAATGTTATGCTTGTAAGATGTTACAAAGCAACTCCCATGTTAGCTTATAGGGCAGATTACCTTTCAATAGTGAAAAAACAAAATTGGCGGTATTTCACTATCAGTACATGTCACACACACTACATGCCCTACCTTTCACGTACACTGCACCCTGCCCATGGGGGTACCTTGGGCCTATCTGACGGGTGTGTTACATGTAAGTTAAGGGAAGGTTAGGGCCTGGCAAGTGGGTGCACCTGCCAGGTCGACATGACAGTACAAACTGCACACAGACACTGCAGTGACAGGTCTAAGTTACATTTGGAAGGCTACTTATGTGGGTGGCACATTCAGTTCTGCAGGCCCACTAGTAGCATGTGATTTACAAGCCCTGGCCACACTCAGTGCACTTTATTAGAGGCTTACCAGTAAATCAAATATGCCAATCAGGGATAACTAATCATGATAACAATTTACCCAGGGAGCACCTGCACTTTGACACTGATCAGCAGTGGCAAAGGGCCTAAAGCATGTAAGCCAGCAAAAACGAAATCCAACACAGCATCAAAAATATAGGAGGTGGAGGCAAAAGGTCAGGGGAAACCACGCCAAGGAGGCTACGTCTATCAGGTGCCCCCTCCAGCTGAAAAATTGGGAGAAACCCCACCGTCTTTGAAGTACTCATCACTAAGGCTGAAAAATCTGGAAAGACCATCAGCACTGGCTTGTTCTATACTAGGCAGTGTTCCACCGTAAAGTACATTACCCGTAGGGAGATGGACCACCTCAACAGTTTTGGGTCTCACCCCTCATCTGCAACAACCATCTGAGGGGCCTGGGCTGTCTGAACCCAGAAGTGAGTCCCAAACAAGCAGGGACTTTGCTTTTCCCAACTCCTCGTGTTTGTCTAGCCACATCATACACAGTGTCAAAATGCTCAGTCTTAGATAAAAGTCTCCCCTCAAAGAAGACCATATAGTCAATTTATATCACCAATGTGGGACCACTAGCGACAGTTCCTCTTTTGTCTGATGCCTTTTCCAGCTATGTTACCCTACCTGCTTTGCCATTTGGACTGTTAACAAAGACTGGAAGGACGACAGGGCTTGACAAGTGTGCTTGCACATGTAAATGAAAATTGGACTGCATGCTTAGTGTATTACAAATCACACAGATTTTTGGAGGTCTACCCAGAAGTGTCATGGTAACTTTTAACTCATGCAACCCACACATGCGCCATGACCAGAATTAGCACCAGCAGCCCCTAGATATGCAGTTCATTGTGTCTTTATCAAGATGTTTCCACTGTTTTACTTGCAACATTTTAATTAACCCTGGGCAAAGTACTACCCTACACTTGCGTAGTTGGCAAATTTGCGCTGCTTCGCACTATGCAAATTGCACGTAGCACAGTGCAAACACGCGTAGCGTAGCAGTTATTTTTTGTGAGCTCGCGGTCCTCAACGTCAAGTTGGCGACCGCGAGCGAGCAAAATGACATCCCGGCGAGAGTTTTTCCTCATTCGCAATCAGCAACATCAAGTTACCGATCGCGAGCGTGGAAAATAAACCTCCCGGCGAGATTCTCAATGTGGGAGGTCAGGTTTCTCATTGCGAGTGGTCGCGTATGCTCACGACTGCTCGCGATGGGAAACTACCAGTCCACGTTAAGTTAGCTGCCGCTCCAGTATAAATCTACTGTAGAGGCAGAAAACGACTGCTTGCACTTTGCAAGATGCGGTTTGCACTGATATCACAGTGCGGACAAGCATCCAGTACTGTGCAATCAGTGCAAACAGCATTTTGCACAGTGCACTACGCAGTTCGCGTAGCTAAGCGTAGCTCGCGTAGTGCAAAGTGAACTTGGCGTAGCTATGAGTAGCTCTACTACTAGATATGAATCTTACCCAACAGATACACCTCCCAACCCATGAAAAAGGGCATAGCCTTGATCAAATTTGGTCACAGAACATTCTCTTGGCTATTAATTCCATCACTCCCTGCATCTGGTCGGATCATTTTTTGATTCACTTTACCATCACCACTGCAAAAAGTAGAAAGCTGCCTTTTCAGAAAGGAGGGAAAGTCAGAATATGGAAGAATGTTGACATCTCCGTCTTCATTGACACCTTAACCTCATCCCTTACCCCATTAGATCAGGATATTGAAAGGATTGAAGAAGCCTTTTCCAGCTGGCTTCTTCAGGCAGCTGACGTACATGCCCCTTGTACTAATTTTCCCCGCTCCCGCCCCAATGACGCTCACAGGTGGTTTACACCTCATCTGAAAGCTTTAAAACTCGAAGTTCGTCAAAAGGAGCGGAAGTGGCGAACAGCGTACTCAGAACTAGACAAAGCCAACTATTGTAGGGCCCGAAAGGACTATAAGAAACTTATCCAGAAACACAAAACCGATTATTTCTCGGAAAAAATCCTTAATGCCCACAATAAATCAAGAGAACTGTTTAACATCGTGGAAAATCTTAGTGGCAGCGACAGAACTTCTCAACCTGTGGCCCCCACCCAGGATCTCCGCAACTCATTGAATTCTTTTTTCTTTAATACAATTTGCACCATAAAACAAAGTATCCTCACCACTCTGTCTCCCTCCCTTCTGGCTGACACCTACTACAACTCTTCTACTCTGGAATCTTTTCCTCTCATTGATGGCGCCATTCTATCTAAACTTCTTGCCAAGGTCAAATCAGGCTCCCCTGATGACATCTGCCCCCCACATATTTTGAGAGAAGTGGGAACTATCATTCCTGAGGGCATACTTTCCATGCTGAATGGATCTCTCTCACAGGGAAAAGTTCCAGACAACTTTAAAAAAGCCCTCCTTATTCCCCTAATAAAAAAAGCCGGAGCTAACCCGTTGGACCCGCTTAACTATAGGCCCATATCATTGCTGCCTTACTGTGCCAAACTACTGGAGGCTCATGTCTGTGACAGTATCTCCAAATTTGTGGAAGAATCAGAGTATCTTGCACCCAACCAGGCGGGTTTCCGCCCTTGTCACTCAACTGAAGCTGTTATCCTTTCGGTGCAGAATACCTTGAGGCGGAACGCAGATAAGGGGATCCACCAGGCTCTGGTGCTGCTGGACCTCTCGGCTGCGTTCGACACGGTTGACTATACCATTCTGGTCAACCGTGTCGAGCAGGCAGGTCTCAGGGGCCCTGCGCTGAGCTGGATTCGCTCATTCATTACTGGCCGCACTCAATCTGTTAGATTGGGTTCTTTCACAGCTCCCACTATACCCACCATCTGTGGAGTACCTCAGGGCTCTTCTTTGTCACCTTTGCTCTTTAACTTATACCTACGCCCCCTTCTGTATTCTCTTAGGAAAGCGAAAGTTACCATCTTCAACTACGCAGATGACTTGCAGCTCATCTTCCCTTTAAACACCAAGGACTCAGTGGAAGATTTCCAAAACACCATGTCTCACATCCTGAGTTGGATGAACTTCAGTCATTTGAAACTTAACCCAGGCAAGACTGAATTGGTCTTGCCTGGGCAGAGTGCACTTAGTTGGAACCCTAGCTTCTGGCCATCTAGCATGGGAGCCCCTCCGTCTAAGTCATTTTCAGTTAAGAGCTTAGGAATCTTTATCAGCGAGGATCTCTCCCTGAAAAGACAGGTAGGTGCAGATGTGTCATCCAGCTTTTTCCAACTGAAGAAAATTAAGAAAATTGCCTGCTTTTTCTCTCCGGCTGCCCTTACACAGATCGTCATTTCCCTGGTCCTGTCTAGATTAGACTTTTCCAACAGTCTCTATCTTGGGCTCCAAGCTGGAGAGTTAAAACGCCTCCAGCTGGTTCAGAACCAGGCAGCCAGACTTATTCTGAATCTATCTAAAAGGCAGTCTGTTAGATCAGGGTTGAAACAGCTACATTGGCTGCCTGTCGAGCAGCGAGTAGCTTTTAAAACCGGGTGCATTCTATTCAAGTCTTTGCACGATTCTGGCCCTCTATTTATTAGAGATCTATTCAATAGATACAACCCTTTCCGCAATCTCCGGTCCATTCACAAATCCCTTCTGATCGTCCCTTCTTACAAGAGGAAGCGTCTCGGAGGTTGCTGCTTTGACCATCTTGCAGCTGCCTTCTGGAACTCTCTTCCCCTCCAATTAAAACTGAGTGACAACATCCTCAGTTTCAGACACTCCCTTAAAACCTGGCTTTTCTCCCAGGCGTACTGCTGAGCTGCTTCATTTCTACTTTTAACCGGTGTGTTGCGTTCCTTTCTATAGCGCCATGAAGCCCCCGGGCGTACGTGCGCTTAACAAATTCATATTAACATTAACATTAACAAAAAGTACGCAAACTACGCCCAGGGTTAATTTTAATACTGTGTTATGACTATAAAGTGTGATCTTAAAGGCATTGCTTTAAAATCCAGCATTACTCGAAGGTCAAGTCACAGACTGTGGATGTCTGCTGAGTAGATGTGACCAACATCTCTAGATATGTTTGTTTATATACGTTTGTATGTATTTATTATTTATTTATTTATTTATTATAGCGTATCGCTTGAACAACCGGTTCATACAGCAAGTGAATAAAAAGGTTTGGGTAGTATACAAACACATTTTTACACATAAGTAGATCATTCCAGGAGATCATCTTTTATAATTTTTTAAGACAGTAAAGAGGAATGGCAGCAAATTCCCCCATGTAATAGAAAGTCGTTGAATGAATAAAAACAAGGAGCAGCACATGTTGGATTGGAAACCTACGAAGAGCTATAGAGTGGGGAAAACAGAAGCCAAAGATCAAATATAACGAGGGGCCAAATAATCAATACATTTAAAGATCAAAGTGAGAAAATTAAACCTGACTGGACAATCAACTTTGAGGCAGCAAAGCTGTCTGATGAAGGCAAGAGAGTGCCCGGGAAGAAAGTGGATCAAATGCAAAGCCCAGGTTGTGTACAAACAAGTAAAAAGAAAGTTGGACATCAGGAAAATGCATTGGCATGGTAGTGATTGAGAGGATAGTAGGGAGGGAAATAACACCTCAAATGTTTAGGGTTATTTGAGAAAATAAGGGAACATCCGAGTTTCAATAAAAGCAAGTCTTGCAGGAATATTAACTGAAAGGAATTATAAATATGAAAAATTAAAGACAATTTGGGGATCTTCTGCACACAACTGTGATTCAAGTTCAAAAGAGGAGAAAAGACAGGGTGCAGGAGTTTAATAAAAGGCAGAGGTGCTGACGTGAACAGGAAATCATCTGGAACTCTTCCAAGAAACAGATAAAATGTGTTCAGATATATAAGAGCTCTGGCATGTGATGTCGTTTTCTCGATGTTAAACCTAGAGTGCCATTTTAGCAAACTAAAGGAAACAGCTTCATTTGTGTCAACACCATTTAGCCACGGCAGAACTTGGAAAAACCACCTGTCCTTGACCCCAGTGCACGCTGCTCCTAAAGCTTTAAAATATGCCAATTTCACATCACACCTCCCAATGTGTGACTGTTCCCAGCCAGCTACAGTCTCTCAACATATCCTAGTGGCACCACTGAGGCCAGCGGCAAGCAGGACATGAGGCTAATGCCATCTGTCACTGTTAAATGCGTTGTAAGCATCCACTAATAGCCAAGAAGCTTATCAATAAATCATGCAATAAACACTGCTTATCAGTATGACTTAATCAATATCAGCCACTATTGCAGAGACATATATTCTATCTGATTATATTGTTCATGAATAGGCACATAGTAATTAGCAATATTAAAAGCAAGAGTTTATTTCATATCAAATTGTTTAAAATGTACAGCCTACCTAGTTTCAGTCAACAATCATGTTAGATTATTTTGGGATTATTCAATGTATTTATATACAGAAAATATGCATACACATATATAACCAGAGGCTATAGGCAGAGGTACCGCTATCTGCATACTCCGAGCGTCGGAGTGGGTGCTTGCTGAAAAACGCCCTGTTACCTGCCCTCTTGGATCGCTGTGGGAACGCCGCCTTGCTGCCACTGGCCCTGCCCTGTAGTCCCCCCGCCGCCGCAAGCACAACCAAGCGGCCGCCGAGCGGGGGACTACATTTCCCAACGTGCATAGCGGCGGACACGCCAGGGACGTGCCAGGAGGCGCCTTAAAACATCGTCATTACCGGTGGAGCGGGTGTACCGCTATCTGCATACTCCGAGCGTCGGAGTGGGTGCTTGCTGAAAAACGCCCTGTTACCTGCCCTCTTGGATCGCTGTGGGAACGCCGCCTTGCTGCCACTGGCCCTGCCCTGTAGTCCCCCCGCCGCCGCAAGCACAACCAAGCGGCCGCCGAGCGGGGGACTACATTTCCCAACGTGCATAGCGGCGGACACGCCAGGGACGCGCCAGGAGGCGCCTTAAAACATCGTCATTACCGGTGGAGCGGGTGTACCGCTATCTGCATACTCCGAGCGTCGGAGTGGGTGCTTGCTGAAAAACGCCCTGTTACCTGCCCTCTTGGATCGCTGTGGGAACGCCGCCTTGCTGCCACTGGCCCTGCCCTGTAGTCCCCCCGCCGCCGCAAGCACAACCAAGCGGCCGCCGAGCGGGGGACTACATTTCCCAACGTGCATAGCGGCGGACACGCCAGGGACGCGCCAGGAGGCGCCTTAAAACATCGTCATTACCGGTGGAGCGGGTGTACCGCTATCTGCATACTCCGAGCGTCGGAGTGGGTGCTTGCTGAAAAACGCCCTGTTACCTGCCCTCTTGGATCGCTGTGGGAACGCCGCCTTGCTGCCACTGGCCCTGCCCTGTAGTCCCCCCGCCGCCGCAAGCACAACCAAGCGGCCGCCGAGCGGGGGACTACATTTCCCAACGTGCATAGCGGCGGACACGCCAGGGACGCGCCAGGAGGCGCCTTAAAACATCGTCATTACCGGTGGAGCGGGTGTACCGCTATCTGCATACTCCGAGCGTCGGAGTGGGTGCTTGCTGAAAAACGCCCTGTTACCTGCCCTCTTGGATCGCTGTGGGAACGCCGCCTTGCTGCCACTGGCCCTGCCCTGTAGTCCCCCCGCCGCCGCAAGCACAACCAAGCGGCCGCCGAGCGGGGGACTACATTTCCCAACGTGCATAGCGGCGGACACGCCAGGGACGCGCCAGGAGGCGCCTTAAAACATCGTCATTACCGGTGGAGCGGGTGTACCGCTATCTGCATACTCCGAGCGTCGGAGTGGGTGCTTGCTGAAAAACGCCCTGTTACCTGCCCTCTTGGATCGCTGTGGGAACGCTGCCTTGCTGCCACTGGCCCTGCCCTGTAGTCCCCCCGCCGCCGCAAGCACAACCAAGCGGCCGCCGAGCGGGGGACTACATTTCCCAACGTGCATAGCGGCGGACACGCCAGGGACGCGCCAGGAGGCGCCTTAAAACATCGTCATTACCGGTGGAGCGGGTGTACCGCTATCTGCATACTCCGAGCGTCGGAGTGGGTGCTTGCTGAAAAACGCCCTGTTACCTGCCCTCTTGGATCGCTGTGGGAACGCCGCCTTGCTGCCACTGGCCCTGCCCTGTAGTCCCCCCGCCGCCGCAAGCACAACCAAGCGGCCGCCGAGCGGGGGACTACATTTCCCAACGTGCATAGCGGCGGACACGCCAGGGACGCGCCAGGAGGCGCCTTAAAACATCGTCATTACCCGCGTCGCGGGAGCGCGCGGGAGCGCGCGGGAGCGCCCGGGGCTAAGCCCGGGCAAAGGGTGGGCCCTCTGTGGCCCTCAGTGACCGAGGTAGGCTGGGCTGGGCCCGGTCCTTTACATTTTGTTATTATCTCTTTGAACTTGTGCCCACTTGAGTAGGTGGGTGAGTTGTTTCGAGTACTGTTATAGCTATACTGCACCCCGATCCTACTCGGCCTGTCAGGGGCTGACGTCATTCCAGACTTTTATCTGTTTTATACTCCTATATTTCTTGTTTAAATTCATCATTGTGGAAAATGTCTAAAACCCTACGCTCAGAAAGGGTAGTGGGAGAAAAACCTGGCCGAAAATTAAATACCACCCGCACAAGAAACAAATCAGTGAACAACCCACCGTTGAAAGGCCAATGCCAGCTATCTGCACTCTGGGATCTACCTGGTTTAAAAAAATCCAAAATTGCTACGCCAGAAAAACCAGATACTAAAGCCCTGGAAGTACATTCACCAGCTACCATAGATCCTCAACCACCTCAGGTACAGCAGGGGGCCCCCCAATCTATGGTAGAGGGGTCTCCCGTACGGGACTCTACAGAGGGGAGGCTGATGATCGTAGGTGATCCAGTGCATACACCACCGATCCCTCGGTCACCCATGAATGACAGGCCGGGGGGTGACTTGTCTGCACTATCCATTGACCTGGAACTATGGGGACGCTACATAAGCCCAGCGAAAGTGGAATCTTTGGAGCAGTTTAAAGCTCCAGGGGGTGCCACCCCTTCTGGGTTACTGCTGTATAGTAGCACCCCTTCGTTAAACAGACATGAAATATCTGATTTGTTAAACACCTCCAGGAGCCCCGATCTTAATCTCCTGGATAATTGTTGCACTGTGGAAGCACGAGAAAAGCCGATCTCTGAGTCCATGATCGCGCTGGAACAACTCCTAGCTTCAATCTTACTGCTTCTAGGGAAATTTGTTGGCATCTCGGACTGTATTCTTGAATCAGTCACTCAAATTCGAAAGACATTGCTGCAGAAATCGCCGGATATGAGTAAGGCCTCTCCCCCCAAATCTGAACAATGTCTATCTGAGGGGAAAATCAGAGATACTAGAGGGGAACTAGATAGGAACAATGAAGCGCCTACTATGGATCCTCACAAGGATATGCCCCTTACTGCAGCTTCCAACTGTATCAAAAATATAGTCCTGGAGATAGAGGAGGAGGATAAAGCTTTGTCTGGCCCTAAAACGGTCCAGGAGTTATTTCCTATCTTCGTTCCTGAGTGTGGAAAAGAACCCCTGGCCGACAAACTAGAGGTAAATGAAGAAAGGGGAAAAAATGGTAAACAAAAAATTAACAAAGCCAGCAAGAGGAAACCAATACGAAAATACAGAAAGAAGAAGCAGCGGAGGATTATTTTCCAAAAGCTCACAGAGGCAAGGGAGAATGATGTAGGGAATGGGGAACCCTCATCTACTTCCTTAAAGGTGGACATTGAAGGGGACTTAACGGCTTTAACATCTGCAGAGGAGGAAAATGAACAATGTAGTCTGCTTACGCAGGAAGATACACCGCAAATAGGGGGCTCTCTCCCATGCTCTCCCTCACGGAGTGCACTAGGAGTACCAATTTCCTATCCATCTGGGGCTCTAAATCCTTTGGCCCCCCCCTTTGCTGTAACACTTGATTCGGAAAATTCTTGTCCTCCGGCCCGTTCTGTAAATATTGCTAAAGCCCCTGTGGATGTGCGTGTACTAGATTTTGTTCCCTTATTTGATACTGATCTTTTGTTAAACAGAGCTTGGCTTCTCAAACGTTTCAGTGAGGTTGAAAGTCTCTATCATATTCAGTCTAGAGACATAGAATTGGTGTCTCTGTTGGGTGGAAGTAGGGTATTGAGTATACGGGTGAAATTTTATTCGCCTATTATAACAAACTTGATACTAGAACAAGCTGAAAACTTTCAGCATCTAGGTATTGATATTCTCCCTATCTCCAACCCAGGCAAGCCAAACCCTTTATGTAAGCAGGGGCTTGGGGGTGGTGAGCAAAACGGGGTAACCTCTCCCCTGAGAGACTTGAAAATTTGGGTCTCCAGGGGAAAACGCTCAGTGTCGCATGTGAAGCCACTTCCACTAATTGAGAATTCCTCACTCACAGATGATAATAACCGGTGGAATTGGCTACATAGTGCATTATCAACAAAAACGAAGGATAACCCCAAATTGTTTCACCATCTTTAACACCGCATTAAATATAATTTCCTGGAATGCGGCCGGATTCCACAGCAGCCCAGAGAAACTTGCTTTTTTATCTACTCTGGGGGCTGATATATTGTGCATTCAGGAAACATGGTGCATTGATATGTTAACTCCTTCAAAAGATTTTTACGTTCTGGAAGTTCCAGCTGCGCCCTCAAAGAAAGGGCATGCCAGGGGGGGGATCGCCTGCTTATTGTCAAATAAATTTCAATGGAGATTCTCCCATTACATTGATTCCAGTAGACTTTTCCACACAATAACACTAGAAAATCTGTTCCATGATGGTAAAAAATATCCCATGGTAATTTTTAATGTGTATATACCCCCAGAGGAGTGTTTTAATGATAATTTGCAGCAGGTTCTCCAGTATATGGAACAGATAAAAAACTCCCCTCCTTTTCCTGTAATTTTGCTTGTTGGTGATTTGAATTGTAAAATTTCAAACGCTAGTCTAAAACTCTTCAGGAATAAAGTTAAGGAAGAGGTACATTTTATCCCCCAGACGCTTTTTCCGGAGAACTTGATGACAAATAAAAGAGGGAAGATTCTGTTAAAAGAACTAGCGATTGGGGATGGTATTATCTTAAATGGAAGATTTCCATCTGACGTCCCCGCTAACTATACTCACAAATCCCCCTTTGGGTCGTCAATCTTGGACTATGCTATTGCCGACTATGGCCTGTTTCCCGAGATTCTGGACCTAAAGATTATACCCACGTCACTCAGCGACCATAGTATATTGTTTTTAACAGTGTCTTTAAATTCTCTGAATGCGGCGGCTTGGTCGCTTAATGGCAATGAGGCTACCTTCCATACCTCTTCTGGAAGGTGCTTCTGGAACAGTGCCGCCATTAATGGGGTGCAGGACCTATTGGCCGATACCCTTGGAGTAATAAACGAGTGGAACGGCAGCGAATTAGTTTGTTTTGAAGAATTTATGCGAAAGATCTTATTGTACGCAAATAAAACTGTTCCCCCTAGGAAAGGAGAGGTAGTCCCCATGACATTGCGTAATCTGAATAGGGAATTAAATAAACTAATTCGCGAACAGTATGTTGAAAGGGTCCTGGAACGTGGGAAAGACATCGCTAGGTTAAAAAGAAAGAGAAGCAGACTCAAGCTTAAAATTAAAAAGGATAGGGAGGATGAAATATGGATTAAACTGAGGGAATCTGCTGCACATGGTAACATTAAAGAATTTTGGGCAATAATTGGGAAAGGATGTGGTACACGTCATTCCCCTATTCCCATTCCTATCCCAGAAGAGCTATGGTCATCTCATATCCGAGAGCTCTATGCAGGGAACGGGACAGGGACCACAGGTATGGATAATTTCATGTATGCTGCCCCTGAAGACCTGGTCTTCTATCCCTCTGAGAAAGAAATCGAGACGGCTATAAAAAATATGCGACCCTCTGGGGCCATGGGACCGGATGAGCTTCCGATGACGGTCCTTAAACAAGATCCCTCAAGCTGGGGTAAACTCTTGTACCCCTTGTTTAAGGCGTGTCACCTCTCCAAACTTGTTCCTGCTTCCTGGAGAGGAAGTATTTTGGTCCCTATCTTTAAAAAGGGTGCAAGGGATAGCCCCAGTAATTACCGCCTGATTGCGCTCCTCGACTCCATCGGAAAGGTCTTTGCGAAATGTCTCCTTAGTTCTCTTTCTGATTGGGTCGAGGAGCGCAATATTCTGCCGTTTGAACAGACTGGTTTCCGAAGGGAGCATGGCACACTGGACAACATGACTGCCCTCCAGGTGATCACAGATAAATATGTCCAGGTGAGAGGGGGAGTTGTATACGCCGCCTTCATTGATTTCTCCAAAGCGTTCGATAAAGTAGATCGTGGAACGCTGTGGAGAAAGCTGGCGGCGTTGGGCGCCCCTACTCCCCTGTTGGAACTGGTGCGGGCTCTGCACACTGAGACCTGGTGCAGGGTCTTAATGGGGGGAGAAAGGGGGCTTTCGGCCAAAATACCATCTCGGAATGGCCTTAAACAAGGATGCTTACTGGCACCCCTTTTGTTTTCCTTATATACGACTGACCTCCCTGCGGCCGTGTCTGACAGTGAGGGGATTGCCCCGATGATAGGAGGGACTCCAATATCCTGTTTGATGTATGCCGACGATGTTTTGTTGCTTGACTTGACCCCTACTGGTCTTGCAAACCGGCTACAGGCTCTCCAGGCCTTCGCTGGGGAGCATTACATGAAGATCAATATTAATAAAAGTAAAGTGATGTGTATAGCGGGTAAGAAGAAGTGCCGCTCGACAAATTTTGGTTGGGCTATTGGAGGGCACAGATTGGAGGTTGTAACTTCCTATACCTTTTTGGGGAAAATATTCTCGGCCAATATGAGCGAGAAACTCCATATAGAGCATTGCTCTCGCAAAGCTCTTGCCCATGGCAATGGGTTAAAGTCCCTATACCAGGCAACGGGGAAAAGACACTTTGCTAGCCTCCTAGAAGTGTTTAGAGCAAAAATCCCCGCAACTATCTTGTACGGTATTGAATTAATAGAGGTAAAAAACTGGGACTTTTGCCACAAGATTGAGGGGAAACTCTTAAGATCCCTCTCGACTCTTAACAATGCTTGCCCACTGGCCGCCTGCAGGCTGGACTTTGGACTCAGGAGCTCCTGGGTTCAGGGTCTGTGCGCCCTAATAAGATGGGTGGCCAGTTTGGCCAGAGCGAGAGACTGTACCCTGCGAGTTCTACTCAAAAACGAACTATTGGGCAATTTTAAGGAGTTCTCTAAACTCGTAAGCAATTTTAGAAGGGCTGTGAAGATACTTAAACTTGATGAAAGTGCTCTCTTTTCCTATTCTCCCACGCAGTTAAAGCATGTTCTTAAGGAGGCCTCGTGGGAGTTTTGTTTCCTCTCTGACAAAAAATCAGTTGGTGACAAAAGGAACGCGGAGCCGCTCATCTCCTCCTATAGGTTGAAACAGCCACAACCTTATGCCCTATGGAATCTACCACATGGGATACGTAGGTTTTGGTTTTTATTACGCTATGATTTAATCCCACTTAATATATTGCTATCCAAATGGTATGGCACTCCTGCCTTGTGCAATTTATGTAAACTGAACAACCAGGACTGTATGCATGTACTATTGATTTGTCCTATGTTACGTAATTTGCGCAACCGATGGCTAAAAGCAATCTGTCTCCGCCTTAGCATTGTCACTTTAAAAGATTTTCTTCATGCACTTTATTGCCCTCCAAACGAAATGTTCTGTTCTTATATTTTTAACTTTTTGAAAGGATTTTTAGCTATTTATTAATTGTACTGGAAAAACTGTGTCTGTCCGGCCTTGTTGGATTGATTGTTGGCAGTATAGCTATTGCGGATCGAATATTGTGCCTTTTTAAACTTTTGTATTTTCTGTGTTTGTGTTGCTTTGTATTGCATATGCTTATGTGGCCCTCGTTGAGAGCCAAAACATAATAAATAAATTTGATTTGATATAACCAGAGGCAGAAGTGAAGTGCCTACTCTCGCCGAATTATTAGGCAGTATTTAAATCAGTGGTCCTGCAGCATCTTTCGAAATGCATCAATGAAAAGCGCCCTTTATTGGCATGAAAGTCGACTTTCCGGGGCTCCTATTAGACGTGAATCCCCCATCAGGACAAGCGTTTTCAGGCCGTACACAGTGGCATCAAATGCGCCATTTATCCAACCACACAATAGAATAATGAATTTCAACATTGCACGAGATAGTCATTCCTTGGCTTCATAAATATCCAACCGGGTATTATTAAAATAGCCTCAGATTTCCGGGCAAGTTTATCATCCCTTACAAAGGCAGATGCATATCACCTTCATGCAGATTTCAAGGGCATATAACGAGTTGCCAATCTCAGTAAACTCCTACTGGAGCATGATGCCCAGTCGTGTGTATATTTAGACCTGCAGTGTCTCAATAGAACAATACAATGTATACTAATGGCAACGAACACACATATATGCAGTGGGATGATGTTTATGTTTTTTAACATGGTTGTATAATTCACATAGCACAGTTTTTATGTGCTTTTGTAAGATTTAAACTAAAGGCACACCAAAGACTAACTGAACACATGTAAGCTGCAGATACACACTGGGCAGCATTCAGCTTACAATAGCATCTATTGTCAAGTCCTACTTCCACATACATTTCTGAAAAGTTGGATTGGAAATCTGGTCTTTTGCCTTATAATGATTATGTACTGCTACTATGGTTCAATATCTACCTCTTTCAAGCTCACCAATCAAAAATGCTGGGAAAGCAACTGACTTCATCAGAAGCATCCAAGCACAGATCACCTGTGGCACTGGCCGGTGAGACACAGGGGCGTAACCAGTGCTTAATTTGTGCTGATGGTTTCCGGTGCTGAGCACTGGCACTTAATCGTCAACACCACGCTTATACCTGATGGGCTACCAATAGATTTTATTAAATGGAAGCCGGAATTCTGGGCACCGCTCCTTCTAAATGTTTTTACTATTCTTACACATACCTCGCCACCTGCCACTTGGGCAAAAAGCATCATTGTCATGATATTCAAGAAGGGGGATCGATCGCAGCCTAGTAATTATAGGCCTATATCATTGATCAATAATACCCTTAAAATACTGGGCAGAGTATTGTATAATAAGATACTGGAATGGACGGAGAAATGTAGCATCCTGGAGTCTTGTCAGTTAGGCTTCCGCTGCATGGTTGGCACCATTGAGCAAACCCTTAATCTCAGCCTTGTATTGGGGAAATTTAATATAGCCAGGAAGTCCCCACTCTACTTGGCCTTTATGGATTTTTCTTCAGCTTTTGACCTTGTCAACGGGTCAAAGCTGTGGGCAATCCTTCTGGCCTATAGGCTGGATGAGCCCTTGGTCCACTTCCTGGCACATATTCATAAAGATCTTAAGGCACAAGTGAGGATTGGTAGAGGTGGGGAGGTATCAGGACATGTCAAGGTTAGAAGGGGGTCAGGCAGGGTTGTGTCTTGGCCCCCCTCCTCTTTATTATTTATATTAACGGCCTGAACAAAATTCTAACATCTATGTCCCAGGATGTACCAATGATCAACAGGAAACCTCTTCCTGTGCTGCTACACTCAGGTGATGCAGTTTTAATATGCCGCACCCCAAATTCCTTGCGTGCCCTGACACAGTGCTTTGTTGAATATATGGACAGTCTGGACTTAAGAGTTAATTTTAATAAATCATTCTTAAGGTCCTGTGGTCCCAGGAAACGCCAGCTCAGTTTTATCAGCGTAGGCAATCAAAAACTAATAAGCACCTGTAAATTTCCCTATCTTGGGGTGGTTTTTGCTGCGAACGGCTCCTGGACTGAGCATCTTACTCATTCCAGGAGCAAGTTCTCAAAGACCATCAATTCAACCTTAATTCTTCCATGCCCAAAGAACTCAGGTGTAATCCTAGTGCTTTAAAAAAATGTTGAATCCCAATCTGTCCCTGTGGCTGCTTACGGAGCAGAGATTTGGGGCACTTCAAATAGATCCTGCATTTAGCGGGAAGAGAATAGATTTTGCAGAAGATTTCTGAGAATCCCAATCGCCACCCAGCAATACATTTGCCACAGGGAGTTGAATTTAAACTATATAACTGATTTTATTCGTGCTCGTCCAGCCCTCTTTTGGCTATCGGTTTGGAAGAACGAGGCAGCCACTCTAACTAAAGATATTATTAAAGACTGCATGAAGTGCGACAAAGGGATGGATATCCCATGACTCTCTGGAGTTTACCAGAGCCTTTGCAGTGTCAATAGGGGCAGTATCTTTACAAACCCTAGTGAGACAGAAACCATGGACAAGACAGAATTAAGAAGTGCCCTTTACTCACTATATACCCAAGATAGACTAGTGCTAGAATCAAAGAAATCACTAGTTTTTAATTACATGTCCCATGAGCGGTGTTGTCTCCCTTACCAGAATATTTATTG
Source organism: Lissotriton vulgaris (assembly GCF_964263255.1). Taxonomy (NCBI): domain Eukaryota; kingdom Metazoa; phylum Chordata; class Amphibia; order Caudata; family Salamandridae; genus Lissotriton; species Lissotriton vulgaris. Next base: position 83,972 of record NW_028253990.1, read on the forward strand.
TAACCAATGAATAACTGGAATAGGAGCCTCTTATTCCGTCTCAGAGCAGGGACAATTACATTTGCACTATGTTTTCCTTTTGGCTACAACCCGCAACTCGCCTCTCTTCCGTGCCCATGCAACGGGATAAGTGGCCAATCTATTATTCACTTTTTGTTTTTCTGCAAATAATGTAAAGTACAGTAAGGGGTTTCTTCAGCCATTTTTTAAAAAGAGCAGGCCGGTTAGCTTGGATTCTGCCTACTCAAATATGTTGTCTTTGAGCAATGAAGAGCTTATTTTTTGCAATAGCACTTTTTTGAGGGTTGCTTCTCGGGCACGTAAGTCAATGCTAGCACCCTGAGCCCCATAAGCACTGAAAGACATATGGTTTTTTATTGTTTTTTTCCTCCCTTAATGAAATGGATGGGACAATGTAATTGCTGTTAATGGATTTATTGTTTTATCCTTGATTGTATTATATTGTGTTTTATAAATTGTTATTTATTTGCTTATACTGTCTCTTTTCTCCTGCTATTAATATTGCTATTGTACTTTTATGGATATGGATGTATATCCGAATAAAGGTATAAAACTGTAACTGTAAACAGCATCTATTTGTCAAGTCCTAAACTTCCACATACATTTCTGAAAAGTTAGATTGGAAATCTGGTCTTTTGCCTTATAATGATCATGTACTGCTTCTATGTTCAATAGCTACCTCTTTCAAGTTCACCAATCAAAAATGCTGGGAAAGCAACTGACTTCATCAGAAGCATCCAAGCACAGATCACCTGTGGCACTGGCAGGTGAGACACAGGGGCGTAACCAGTGCTTAATTTGTGCTGATGGTTTCGGTGCTGAGCACTGGCACTTAATCGTCAACACCACACTTATAGCGCAAACTCGACCTAAAGGTGCACTTTTCATAGGCACCAGTTAAGGAAACGTTCATTTTTCATTTTTTGTAGGCCCGGGGAGATTAAGGAATTTGCCCCAAATCATAGGATGTTGAATCTGGAACCTGGTTCCCCAGCTAAAAAGTCGGCAGCTATGGCCCTTATGCCACACCCTTTCCCCACTCCCAGGCTTCTGGTTAGTTCTGTTATAGGCAGCGCTAAAAGGATCAATGGTCTGGTGGAAGCTGACTCCTGACCAAAGAGCCCATGCATCCCCAGTGGTGCAGAGCCCCCCCCCCCCCCCCGGTCCTTAGGAGACCCCAAACTCTCCAGGGGCGCCATTGAGTCCTAGATCAATAATAAATATCTGGGACACTCAGGGGCCCCCATCATACACCTCATGGGGGGTCATCATTTTGCATTACGGCATTGGTGAGGAATGAACACTAACTAATTCACATGATGCCACATACATCTGAAACAAATTGTTCACCTTGTCACCATCCCACCTGTGCTTTGACCAAACAGGTTGTCTGTTTCATTACAGCACATTTAGGAGAGGAGACTGATCATGAAGGTCCATCTTTTAGTAGCAGTGGATGTGATTGGTAGGTAATCCTGGGAAAGAACCCTGTGCTCCCATTCTACTATCCCTGTTGCATGCACCAGGGATGAAAATGAGGAGAATGTTGGCCCAGTGCAGGATGTCCCAGCTGGAGCCACCAGCAACAAAATCCATGGCCCACTGCTGATCAGCAGTCATCCTATCATGGAATTATTCCGGGTTGCAAGTCCCTAGACACTGAGCCAAGTCTGCAGATGTTTGACGCAACTATGCAGGACTTAACTACTCCCCACACCCACACTGATGGTGCCAAATGAATCCCAAGTACCACACTCACAGCAAGGGAACACACCAGGGTTTAGTCCTGTATGACAGACACAGGGCTACCAAGATGAGGAATGGGCTAGCCCCATCCTTTATTTGTCACATTGCACCCACCCACAAATCACGCCACGAGCCCCTACATGACAGTTAGGGAGCTCACAAAGGCTATGAATGTGTGGAGGTTTGGGTATGTACAGACCAGCCCTTCAGGAGAAGAATGTCTTTTCAGAACAAGAACTCGTGGAATGTGGACTCACTAACATGGAACAGTCCGCAGAGTCCATGCACCACCACGACAATCAACAACATTCAAGAGCAAAATCACCCTGTTTCTCTTAGTTGGGCTAATGACGTATTGATACATCCATTAAAAGATGCCAACATCTCAACCTGGGGTGACCTGTTTGTAGGAGGGTTTATGCTTTCCGGGGAACATTTAGTAAGTAAGGGGGGGCCCCAATCTTTCTAGATTGAAGTATTTACAAATCTCAAGCTGGGCACAAGCGCTATCCTCGGGGGCGTCTCGCCGCGTCCATATGCCCATAGGTGGTAGCAGTCAATTGGAATCTTCCCTACTAGACAAAACACCAGGACCAAAGGAGGTTTCTTTCTTCTACAACTTAATCTTGGAGGACATAGACGGGGATTTCCATCTTCCAGATCAACTTTGGGGTTCCCTGTTGCCATCTGTTAATCTACATGAATTATGGTTAACCTCCTGTAACGTTCTCTGGGATATAGTGAAAGCGGCTTGGCTTCGCAGAAATCATCTTTATACTCTTCACAGGGCATATTACTCCCCCCAAAGATTGTCTAAATTTTCAAGAGCGGAGCCTGTGGCGTGTGCCCGGTGTGGCCTAGTGGAGGCTTCGGACACACACATGTTCTATGAATGTTCACAATTAACATCATATTGGCAATCAATAGGTAATAAACTAACATCTCTATTAGGCTCCACCGTGGTAATAGATCTTCGGTTAGTAATATTTGGAGTAGTGGAGCAGAAGCGCAGTCTAAATAACAACCTATTGTTCTACTCCATGTTGTTGGCCCGACGAGAAATATGCAAGCGTTGGAAAGAGGTTTCTCCTTCGACTTTCTACGATTGGTGTTCATCAATGTTACAAACATCAAAGATGGACATGTCCAGGACTGGAACATCAAATAAAAGGGCATTTTGGCAGATACTTGTTTAGTTCTATGAGTTTGAGCTGGGGTTTTTTTTCCCCCAGTTCCAATGATTACAAAGCCATGATACACGTCTTCTGCTAAAACATCCTCGCTCCTTACATAGCGATTTGGTGGCAAAAGCAATGGTGGTAACTGGCTATTGGTAAATATCTGTCTAAAACAAACACTTTCGGTTCTTGAGGTGGAATAGTTTGAACAACATCGCTGAGGGGTGTTGGTGGCATCGTATATCGAATACAGCCCTACCAGCCTTCGGCTGAGGCAGCTTGTCAGACATACTATGAGCCAGATTACCCTGTCCGAAATTTCGACAGATTAGTACCATGGTGGAGATGAGGAACAAAAAAAAAAAAAGAGTAAAATCACCCCACGAAGAATGATAATAACAATGTGCAGGGCACATTGGTGTGGCACCTGGGACATCTTTGAATAGTGAGGGAGTACATGATGTGGCATAGTGAGGTTCTGCATCTACTTAAGGTCTGGCTTCTGGTCGGACCTAAAAAAAACAGTCATGACTGGTACATCCACTATCCAATAACATCCTGCATGGCTCCCCAATTCCAAATACCCCTCTTCACTTGGTGGTGGAACTAGGTTCCAATCCCAATCCATGACCTCAACCGCATACCCATGTCCGTTGAAAACCCTTTGTACCTGTCATTGATGCCAACCCCATGATGACATGTCATATACCACTGGCAAGCAGTAACTTCAAACATACTCCACACTTTTTGAATGTGCACATTGAAGGAATATTTGTGGAGGGACACTTACCCATCCCCACTGCACATGTGCGTAAGTGAGTGTGTGAGTGAGTGAGTGAGTGAGTGAGTGAGTGAGTGAGTGAGTGAGTGATTGCATGTCTTAAAAAGTAAAGATTTTCACCCAGAGCCATCATGGCGTTAGAAACAAGAGAAACGAAGGAAAATGGAACATGAGATGGACTCAGCAAAATAAATAATCTTTAGGGTTCTCCAAAAGGTGCAATAGGTCTTAAACTGGCATAACTGATGAGGAAGTTTATTTCACAATGAAAGCACTACAGTGGGGAAAATGCAGGCTCCGCACTGAGCCCTGTTAACCTGGGGAACCGTGAAATGAATCTCAGAACTGGCTTCTGGTCACATCTCGTCAATTTATTCTGGAAGACAGTAGCACCAGTCGCATGAGAGGCTGTATAAGGACAGCAGTGCACCTTAAATCGAATTCACTGGACCACTGAAAGCTAGTGAAGTTCAGAGTGAGCTTCAGATATTTTATAGCATTTTCTAATTTTTGTGCATCAGATGCATGGCCATATTCTGAATTTATAGTTTGTGAACGGAGCAGGCTGAAAGACAAATATAGGAAACTTAAGCATGATTCCAACATTCAAAACTACAGCCATAAGGTGGAAGGGAATAAATGGCAGGATTTTCCTAATTAGTCTCATCTGATACAAACAGGTGGAAACTACAATTATACCTGCCTATTCAGATTACTTACAGTTTACCCTGCCTATTAAGATTACTTTCAGTGTCTAAGAAAAATCAAGGCATTTCACTTTCTCTAGCAGTATACTAGTGTCCCCATGTATGGTGACCAAATTGTCATGTTCATGGACTTAAATGGTCCAGGACTTCTGTTTTAGAACCATTAGCTTTGAAAGTCCACATTCCCCAGCGAGAGGCTGCAGACAGACAGGTTATCCTACGTAAGGATCTGAATAAGAGTGTTCTGGATCTAGGAGTCAGGCTAATCAAAGCATAGAATTGCCTAGGTGTTGCAAGCATAAGAAACAACCCTCACCCTGCAGTTTGTTAATAATGTTGGTGAGTGGGCACATAAAGATATTACAGAGAATGGGAGAGAATGATGACACTTGCAGGGCTCCGTTCATAACTGTCAGGCAATCAGAGTGGAAGGGCAAGAGATTGGCGTCTGTGAGAATTAAAGGAGGCAAAGCAGGCACTAGTCACCTCCTACAAATCTACTGTCACAATATGCTGGTCAGAATTAAATTATCCATTGTTTTTAATGAAGGGAAATTTCAAGCAAGATAAGGCAGGTCTGAACGTCTTCACCTAGACCCAATCTGAGATGATCTAAGATTGTCACCAAAGGAATCTTGGTCTTCATTCCAGACCTGAGGTAATTTGCACAAAGTCTAGCAAGCAGTTTTCTTCCTGGTCATTAGAGAAGCAACAGGCAAAGGATTTTCTCCAGTTTAAGTATAGCTGGATGCAACAATCTAGATAAAAAAATGATACTGACGAGAGAGTCCATATTTGCTTTTCTCCAGAAGGATGTAATTGTATCTTTCTTCTAACCTTTGGGAACAACCAGTGAAGAAAATTAGGTGTTATGAATTATTGTCAATGCAGGGGTGACCATAAGATGCTTGTGATTGCTTCCAGGGCTTATGCCATTTCCACTCTCTGCAGAACATACATTGGAGATCCAGACTTGAATGAACAGAACAGATCAAACACGTCTTGCTTAGTGATAAAGAGGAGGTGTATCTTGAACTGTGACCAGAGGAGGATTGTCCTTATGCTCAATAGGGCCCTAATAAAATAATGTGTAGGGCAGCAGGGTTGGTGAGTTTGAAAAATTCCGATCTTGGTTTGAATGTGAGACCACTTGTCACATCAAAGGCTTCATTTTGAATCACAGTGCATCTAAGAATGAAACAGATTGGAGCCTGTCGTCCTGAACGTTAATTTATTTATCTCAAACAATCCCTCTTGACACTGGAAGAGGAATCCTCAGGAACAACAGTGTCAATTACGGGGAACCAATATCCTGGAGAAGATATGTTTCACCGAACATTTTTAGGGTTTTCAGTGTCCCTCCTTTTCTCACTGTAGCCCACATTCTAACAAATAGGTCCACAATAGTGTCACATATAGATAGCATCATGTGCTAGTTCAAATGATGCTTTCATTTTTATTAGGAACATAATGCACTGCCAGCAAATGAGGTCAAGAAGGGAGACCGTGATGCTCCACAAAATTATCGACAAATTGCACTTCTAGATGCCGTGGGTAAAGTCTTTGCCAAATGCCTTCTGATGCCAATCAACAATTGGGTGGACTTGGGAAACATTTTACCCTTTGAACAAACTGGATTTAGGCTAAAGCATGGAACCATGGATAACCTAACGTCATTGCAGGCGATAACAGACAAATATGTTAAAGGCCGAGGAGGGATGGAGTATGCAGCTTTTATAGACTTCTCCACAGCATTTGACAAAGTAGATCGTCCTGAGGTTCCGTGACGATTGTAAGTGGTGTTTTCGACTCGCACGAATATGGTCGAGTCTGGTATCTACGAACCGCAAATGACGAGTTTAGTGGGTGTACGCGTTTTAGCTGTGCTAGCCTAAACCGTTCGTCTGTTTCGTGGGTTTCTTTATCTGTACCCACGGGTTCCATCTTAGATACGGCATCCATTTTGTCTCTTGCCCTCAAGTAGCCAGCGAACGGACGTTGTCCGCTTCGCGACCCTGGGATTCCCAAACTGTTGCGGAAGACACGTTTCCTTTGAAAGTGTCTTTATGATGAGGGGGATGACACTGCGAGGCAGCTGGCCCCGCTCGAGGCTCATCTTGCCGTGCCGGTCTATTGTCTTAGTTGTGCATCTCATTAGGCACGTCCCTTTGATGCCTGCAGCTCGTGTTTCCCGATACCACCCCCTTTACACCCTTTTCGATCTCCCCACTGTTTCTGCCTTCCTCTACACCTGTTCCTGTTCCTTCTTCGATCTATTTATTAATGATTGGAATGTACTAATGGTGGGAAGATGGGTTTTTACAGTTGGGAACCACCAAACGTTTCCGTACTTATGTTCCGGGCCTTGAATACATGAAAGTAACCCCTTATGGTTTTACGATGAGAACCGAGTTGTAACCTTTTGTGTACCATGTTAACCTATGGGAGAAAACTGTATAAAAGGAGCGACCCACAGTAGCAATTTGAATCAGACTCCGCGAACTTACATGTTGTGTACTTCACGTGACTTCTGTGTTCCCTGCAGTAAATAAACCTCGAATCTTTGACGCCGAAGGAAGTGTCCCGTGTCTCTGGTATTTGTACGCCGGAACAGGTAACCCACGAAGGTTTCAGGTGTTATCCCTGGCACCGCTGGGTCTTAAATAACCCAGTCCTTCAGTTGGCGCCCAATGTGGGGCTGCATCAGTGGTACCGGTCCAAGCCCGACGATCGTGAGGAACTTCGTGTGAAATCTCCGAGGGAAGGTGCACCCCGCTTCATCGATCCTGTTGTCGAAACAAGTGGCCCGACGACTTTTCCCGCGAAGATTCCCGCCTCCTGACGGCTGTGACGGACTGCTGCCCTGACTGTAGACCTGTTTTGGCGCCTGGCGTAGACCTTGGTACAGCGAGACGATAGACGGGCCTTCCTGGTGACGCCATCGACTTTTGAGTTAAGTATTTGTGGGTCGCTCCCATAGTCCTTAGTTGGGGGTGCTTAGTTGTTGCATGGTTCCATTGCATTTGTGGTTCTTAGTACTTGGTTCTTTGTTGTGATATTTGACGTCTGCAGTCGCCAAAAACCGAGGGTTTTTGCTCTTTGCAGGGACTTGGTAAATCCTAAAACCCTTGAAGTCTGTGAAACTCGGCTGGTGTGCAAGATGCCTGGTCGTAGTACTTTGTTCGGTTGTTTTAGAAAATGTGGTGCGGATTCCCGACTGGAGGACTTGTGTCCGATACCTCCGGTTGGAACTCCAACTTACGAGCTATATAGCAAACATGGGTTTGGTCCAATAATATTCAACGAGTGTTGGATTCGCTATACTAATAAGGATGGTGTCCTTAGTTGGCCACCTCATGGTAGTTTTGAGACTCCGATTCTAGATAATCTTGAAGCTAAATTGTTTAAGAGAAAAGCAAGGCCGGCTATGTTTGATTCCTTTCGGTTGTGGCGTAAAGAAGCCAAACAGAAAGAAATTAGGCAGATAAAACGCAATCAGAGAGATGGAGTTGCTACCACGGTAAGAAAAGCAGAACAGTTTCAGCGAGATAAGGAGGAAAAGGAAAAGGAAGTTTTCGATCGGCTTCAGCGTATGTCTATAGATAAATGTTACCCCGCTTTGCCAACGGATACAGATAGAAAAGAGGAATCAGTTGAGGATCCTTTATTGTCCTATCTTCTGAAGTCGCCACCTCCGTACGCACAGGGTACCGCGGCTCCAGTGGTTCCCCCTGTACCTGCTCCTGTACCTGTACCCCAACCTGTTCCTCAACCTGTACCCGTTCTTTCGACTGTTCCTGCTCCCTTGCCTACTTCTGTCCCTACTGCTCCTCCGCTTGTACTTCCTCATACCCCTGCTCCCGCTGCTGCTCCTGTTCTACTTACTCCTGCTGTTTCTTCTATTTCCGACTCTTCTCTTGTTAATCCCCTATGTTATACTTCTCCATCTGCTCGACGTCGTACTCCTTTAGTTGCTGCTAACTTTTTCAATTCTCTTGGACCTATTCTTGAGTCTGCTGGTTCGGACGGTCCTCAAAGACGTAGTCAGCTTCCCGGTAATCGGGAACGTGCTGCGCTGTATAATATGGCGATGGCTTGGATGAAATACCCCATTAGGAATCCTCCACGTTCAGTGCTGGATACGTTTTGCCAGTTCAATATACCGACACAAAGATATGTTTTTGAAGAAATGTGTAAGGTTTTACGTGATCAAATATCGGCTGATGCATCTGACGATGTATTGACTGCTTTGACTAATTTACAGCTCCAGTTTTCGAGCGGAATGATAGTAGACTCTAATGTTCGACGTGCTGTTGAGCAATTGTTATCTCTTCGTCCCTCTATAATGCCTCGAGCATTATTTGTGGAAGATATTAAGGGACCGCAAGAAGCGCCTGGTCAGTACCCCATGCGTGAGGTTCCACCTGTGTGGATGCCGGGTGATGCTGCTCAAGTTCCACCGATTTTGCCACATTTCCAGAGAGTATGGATACATCTTCCCTGGAAACGATCGGAAGTTTTGCAGGTAAAGCAATCTCTGCCCGACCCTCGCAAAAATCCTGCAGGGTACTATAAGGAATTGTCGCAGCTTGTGGATGCTACGATAATGAATCTTGCCGACATCGATATGTTGTTCGGTAACGTAGTTCCGCAACCGGTTTGGGCGAAAATTCATCAAGAAAACCATGCGGCAGAATTAGGTGGTGATTGGGCTGCTCTCATTGCGGCAGATACACGACAAATTGGTGGGGCTAAGCCCGAACAGTTAATTACAGCTCTGCCCCAGAGAATTATTACCCTTATGAAAACGCTTATGCCAGCTATGAAGGTGAATTGGGATAAGTTGTCCGCTTGCAAGCAGAAGAAGGACGAGAGTGTCTCTGATTTCTTTACGAGATTTGAGGAGGCATTCATCGACCATAGTGGTCAGGATATGGGTACAGAGGGAGGTCAGAGGTTGTTTGTGGACAAATTTGTTTCTAACTTGTTGCCGGACTTGAGCAACAAATTAAGAAATTCTGAGAGTGCATGGGCTGTCTCTACGTCTGCTCAAATATTGGCTAAAGCACAGTATTATGAGAATAGGGAGAAAGAAGAGAATGGTCATGCTGATAAGAAAACAAAAGAGCTCAAAACTAAAGTGTTATTGCAACAGGCGTATCCTCCGCGTTCGAATCAGAATGACTCGCAACAGCGGAACAGACCACAATCTCAGTCAAATAGGTCTCAATCACGAAATGATTCCTCTACGCAGAGATCTTCGTTAGGGTACAATCAGTGTGCCTATTGTAGAAATGAGGGTCATCTAAAATTCGATTGTCCAGATCTCAATGAGCGTAATAGTGGTAATTCGTCTAGAGGAGGTCGTGGTGGTTCTCAACAGACATCACGTGGTAGAGGTCGCGGTGCTCAAAACGATCGTTCCACTAATACTTCTGACTCCAATAATTGTTTTGATCAGCGCGGATCGTCGCAAGGGCGATCTGCCCAGTACAATGTGGATGATTATTACGTCGATCAGGATGCTGACAACGGTAATTATTAGGACAGCCATAGACAAGGAGAGGGAGTAGTATCAGTTCCGGTTGATCAGAGAGGGCCTTACGTCGCAGTTGCCACCTCGGGCGTCGTTGAGCCTTTTCTGTTGGACACTGGTGCAGCGAAAAGTTCCATCATGCATTCGAAACTCCCTGGCGCACCTTTGTCTGGCTTAACAAATATTTCCGTTGGATTCTCTGGCACCCCTGTTAGCAATCCGGTTTCGTGCCCTTTGCCTCTTACGGTTGGGCCTCGTGAGCTGAAAGCTCCGCTGATTTTGACCACTGGGTGTGGTGAAAATCTTTTGGGCCTGGATTTGCTAAAACGTCTGTATGCGACTTTGTATTGTTCTCCTGCGGGAGTAAAGCTTACGTTAGGTGAGAGAGTTGTCTCTCCTATGTATTTGTCTCTCGATAAGCTACCACCGGAATTGAGCTCTCTTCCTGCATCTTTGTGGGCAACGGGTCCCAATGACATGGGCCTGCTTGACATCTCCCCTTATGTTGTTCATTTGAAATCTAACGTGCGACTACCACGTATTCCCCAGTATCGTATCGCCCTTGATGGTGAGCGAGCATTGTTAGCGATTATCTACGATTTGATTGAAAAGGATGTTATCGAAGAGACTCGGGGAAACGTGTGCAATAGCCCTGTACTGCCCATTTTGAAGCGCACGGATCCATCAAAACCACCTGTTTATCGTTTTGTTATCGATTTACGAGAGGTAAATAAAATTGTGATTCCTCAGTTCCCTGTTGTGCCTGACATCACGGAGCTACTGACTCTGATTCCAGCCTCTGCATCTTGGTTCTCTGTGATCGATCTGAAGAATGCATTCTTCAGCATACCGATTGCTGAGGAAAGTAGAGACCTTTTCGGTTTCTGTCTCGGAGGTCGCAGCTTTAGGTTCAAACGCGCTCCTCAGGGCTACTGTGAAAGTCCATCTATATACAGTCAAGCCTTGAAGGGCCAACTAGATGCGTTTGTGTTGCCGGCCGGTGCAGCCTTGATCCAATACGTCGATGACTTATTGGTGGCTGCGGACACTCAGGACATTTGCAAAACTGCTATGGTGTCGTTGTTGCAACATCTCTGTGACTTACATCATAAGGTGTCGCCTTCTAAATTACAATTTTGTTGTCAAGAAGTAACCTATCTAGGTCACTTATTGTCAAAGGAGGGAAGGAGGTTGACCCCATAGAGAATTACATCGATTGCTCAGATGACTGTGCCAACAACTCAGAGAGATGTGCGTGCCTTTTTAGGTATCACGTCATACTGCAGACAGTGGATTCCTAATTTTTCATTGTTAGCGAAACCATTGGTAGCTCTTACGTGCAAGGATGTTCCAACTCCTTTACCATGGACTAAAGAATGTCAGAAAAGTTTTTCTGAACTGCGTGACGCATTGTGTTCGGCTCCTGTGTTAGGGACCCCTGACTACAGTAAGCCGTTTACACTGTACGTTCACGAGAGAGAAGGTTGTGCGTTGAGTGTCTTGACGCAACAATTTGGCGGTAAGCAGCGTCCATGTGCATATTTTTCCTCGACATTGGACCCAGTAGCTAGAGCATTGCCGAGTTGTCTGAGAGCAACAGCGGCAGCTGCGGTGTCCATCCGACAATCTGCAGGATTGGTCATGGATAATATGCTTACGGTGATGGTTCCGCATGCAGTTGACACTCTCTTGAATCGTACGAAAACTCAGCATTTGACGAGTGCAAGGTTGTCTGGTTCTGAGTTGACGCTTTTGGCAAGTCACATTCAAATAAAACGCTGTAATGTCCTGAACCCGGCAACTTTGTTGCCAATCAGTATGGAGTCAGATGAAGTAGCACCTCACGATTGCTACTTGCGAACTGAGGAGGAAACAAAAGGTTGTGTAGACCTGAAAAACACTCCTTTGGAAGATCCCGATGGGACTTTGTATGTGGATGGTTCGTGTTTTAAGTTGCCGAATGGTGATGTAACGACTGCGTATGCTGTGGTGACGTTGAATACTGTTGTGGAAAGTGCAAGATTGAATCAGAATTCTGCCCAAGCTGCAGAACTGATTGCCTTGACTAGAGCGTGTGTGTTGTCGAAAGGGAAATGGGTGAATGTGTTTACTGACAGCCAATACGCATTTGGCGTGGCACACAGCTTCGGACGTTTGTGGAGAGAGAGAGGTTTTATGACATCGCATGGCACAAAGATCCAACACGGACAGCTTGTGAATGATCTTTTGGATGCACTCACATTGCCCAAGCAGGTGGCGATTGTCAAATGTAGTGCACACCGTAAGGTGACGGATGATGTCGGTCGTGGGAATGCGTTTGCGGATGAGACTGCTAAGGAGACTGCCCGGAACCTTAGCACTAGAATGTATGTGACGAGTTCGGTTAGCTGGCCTACAGAGACTAGTATGTGTGAGGATACTATCGAGAGCGTGAAAATGATTCAGAATGAGGCCACCGAAACTGAAAAAACGAAGTGGAAAGAGAGTACGGGAAAGTTGGATGCGAATGGTTGTTGGATTGATTTGTCGGAGCATAAGAGATGGATGTTGCCAGATGCGTATGTGCTAGCTGTTGTAACGATTTAGAAAAGGGGGTGGTGATGAACAGAGTGTCTGAATTAAGCAGACCACTCTTACCCCGTCCAAAGATCAGGGCTGGATCCATCACCGTTATTTATCTCACTGCCCCATCCCAGCTCAGAACCTGGCTATATGCAAATCGGTCTGTCCCTGGCCCAGTGCATCATGGGAACAGGGCAGACTAAACTACCAAGCCAATTCTTCACCAGAAAGGAGACAAGCTACCGGGGACCGGTTTCTGGCATTTCAGCCGTCTTCGGCCCGGCTTGCTTGAATCCTGATGGAGCAGTGAGAAAGGGACTCATGTCTGAGTATACCCTGCCACACCTATAGTGGCCAAAAACGATTTAGAAAAGGGGGTGGTGATGAACAGAGTGTCTGAATTAAGCAGACCACTCTTACCCCGTCCAAAGATCAGGGCTGGATCCATCACCGTTATTTATCTCAAAAACGGTGTTGGATCTAGCCCTGATCTCTTGACTGGGTGAGAGTATTCTGTTTAATTCAGAGACTCTGTCCCTCACCACCCCTTGTTGTAAATATTTTTGTCCACCCTAAGCGTGGAAGGGTATACTCAGATGTGAGTCCCTTGCTCATTGCACCATCAGGATTCAAGCAAGCCGGGCCGAAGACGGCTGAAATGCCAGAAACCGGTCCCCGGTAGCTTGTTTCCTTCCCAGTGTAAGAATTGGCTTTTGTAGTTTGGTTTGCCCTGTTCCCATCATGCACTGGGACAGGAACAGACTAATTTGCATACAGCCAGGTTCTGAAACTGGGATGGTGCAGTGAGCTAAAAAACGGTGTTGGATCTAGCCCTGATCTCTTGACTGGGTGAGAGTATTCTGTTTAATTCAGAGACTCTGTCCCTCACCACCCCTTGTTGTAAATATTTTTGTCCACCCTAAGCGTGGAAGGGTATACTCAGATGTGAGTCCCTTGCTCATTGCACCATCAGGATTCAAGCAAGCCGGGCCGAAGACGGCTGAAATGCCAGAAACCGGTCCCCGGTAGCTTGTTTCCTTCCCAGTGTAAGAATTGGCTTTTGTAGTTTGGTTTGCCCTGTTCCCATCATGCACTGGGACAGGAACAGACTAATTTGCATACAGCCAGGTTCTGAAACTGGGATGGTGCAGTGAGCTAAAAAACGGTGTTGGATCTAGCCCTGATCTCTTGACTGGGTGAGAGTATTCTGTTTAATTCAGAGACTCTGTCCCTCACCACCCCTTGTTGTAAATATTTTTGTCCACCCTAAGCGTGGAAGGGTATACTCAGATGTGAGTCCCTTGCTCATTGCACCATCAGGATTCAAGCAAGCCGGGCCGAAGACGGCTGAAATGCCAGAAACCGGTCCCCGGTAGCTTGTTTCCTTCCCAGTGTAAGAATTGGTTTTTGTAGTTTGGTTTGCCCTGTTCCCATCATGCACTGGAACAGGAACAGACTAATTTGCATACAGCCAGGTTCTGAAACTGGGATGGTGCAGTGAGCTAAAAAACGGTGTTGGATCTAGCCCTGATCTCTTGACTGGGTGAGAGTATTCTGTTTAATTCAGAGACTCTGTCCCTCACCACCCCTTGTTGTAAATATTTTTGTCCACCCTAAGCGTGGAAGGGTATACTCAGATGTGAGTCCCTTGCTCATTGCACCATCAGGATTCAAGCAAGCCGGGCCGAAGACGGCTGAAATGCCAGAAACCGGTCCCCGGTAGCTTGTTTCCTTCCCAGTGTAAGAATTGGCTTTTGTAGTTTGGTTTGCCCTGTTCCCATCATGCACTGGGACAGGAACAGACTAATTTGCATACAGCCAGGTTCTGAAACTGGGATGGTGCAGTGAGCTAAAAAACGGTGTTGGATCTAGCCCTGATCTCTTGACTGGGTGAGAGTATTCTGTTTAATTCAGAGACTCTGTCCCTCACCACCCCTTGTTGTAAATATAGCTGTTGTAACGATGGCGCACGGTTTAGCACATATTAGTGCGAAAGGTATCTGCAAGTTGTTGTCCCCTGTGCGGAAGAACGATGGTATTACTAAATGTGCTGAGAGATTGGTTAAGAATTGTATGATATGTATGATGTACAACCCTGGTAAGGGAACCCCTACACCTCCTGGCCATTTTGCTCCCCCTTCATGTCCCTTCAAGGGGATCCAGCTAGACTTCATCCATATGGAGCGATGCAATAACCTGAAATACGTTTTAGTTGTGGTTTGCGCATTCTCCCGATGGATCGAAGCCTACCCTCTTAAAGATAACACTGCCCTGTCCACTGCGAAAATCCTACTGAAGGAATACTTTCCTCGGTATGGAATGCCACGAATTGTATGGTCTGATAACGGAAGTGAGTTTGTGGGGAGTGTGATGAAGAGTGTGTGTAAGGGCCTTGGAATTACCCAGAAATTCCACAGCGCCAATCATCCCCAGTCAGCAGGTTTGGTTGAAGGGTACAATGGCACCCTCAAATTGAAGCTGGCGAAGGTTCAGGCTACGACTGGTCTCTCGTGGCCTGACGCCTTACCTCTAGCCCTTCTGTCTTCTAGGGCGACTGTACACTCCCGAGTAGGGCTTAGTCCCTACGAGATTGTGTTCGGCCGCCCTGCAAATGTTTGGGGGGTTCCTAGACCGAGTGTGTTCTCTGATCTTGAGTACCCAATGTTGATCGATTATTTACATGATCTGACTGCTAAACTGAGGTTAATTCACCAACAGGTCTTTGAAGCACTGCCGACGCAGACGGAGGGTCCCGGCCACCAGCTCCAGCCCGGAGACTGGGTGGTGACTCGCAATTTCGGAAGAAAACGAAACCTTGAGCCCCGCTTTACTGGACCCTACCAAGTTCTACTCGCCACGAGGACTGCTGTTTGTTTGGAAGGTCGTAAACACTGGGTGCACGCCACCCATACTAAAAAGGTGCCTCTACCTTTGCCGGCAGACTCGTGGGTGAGGAAAGGCATTGCTTCGTCTGAAACGGAAACTTCACAGACCTTTGTTCCATTTAGCGACGCTCAGCTTGTCGGAGAATCCTCAGTGCAGCAGAACGACATTGTTGAACATTTGTCATCACCAAACTCAAGATCTGAACAATTGGCTGATCAACAGAACTCTGTTCCCTCATCGGATCCATTGTTTGACGAACAGACACGTCCTGGGAAAAGCCGATTTTTTGTGATCTAATACCAAGGACTAATAAAAGTTTGCTTTTGTCCCTCGACATCTACGTTACCCCAGTACCGTGATCAGTCTAAACACTCGTACAACTGTGATTTTGTAAATATTGAGTTTTTCCACATATGTGTTTTTGCTTCCACAGCTAAGAGACTTTATATATACTTGTGAATTAAAATACCTTGCATCCGGGTGCGCCGTAGGGCCGCGCGTGTACTTCCTTCTGGTTAGTAGGTCTTGACACTAGGTCGAAGGCCGTCGATTCCTGGGAACTCCTGGGGATTGACTACTGCTACACAGAACGAAGTGCGTCAAGAAACGTTGCGGACGGTTTTAGAGGATGGCCTTCTCAAAGCTGATGGACTTGGAAAAAGCTCAGGCACAAAGATTCAAGCTGCAACAAATTACTCGTACAAAATGCTTCATGATTCAAGTATTCCTACTGTTTCTAATTGTTTCTTCGCTATTGGTGGGTGGGGTGTATTACTTGATGTTGACGTTCCTACCTTCTGCCATACCTACCCCTACTTCTGAACCTAAAACTACCTCCACTGTGTCTCCTCATTCCTTTCATATTCTACCTCAACACGAGCAGGCTAGACGTGCGGAGTTCAGAAACAATTCCTTCGTTCAACTCCTTCATCAGCATCAGTTGGTCGTAAACACTACCAATTGTTGGGTGTGTGGGTTAATGCCACATACCACCGACAAGGGAATTCCATACTTGGTTCTGCCTTATAGTTCCCAGGGTTCAGCTCGAGCATTGCAAACAATGTTTCGAAGTGCACTAGATTCCTACCCCAATCAAGAGCAACGTCCTCCCCACTTTGGTCCTGGTCCGTACCATAAGTCTTTGGCCATAGCGATTGCTGACTTAGATAGGGATATCTATGAACCGTCGCTCATCCCAGACGAAGAGGTGCAAGCCTATAGGGATCTAAGTGAGGTTGAGTATAGTGCGTTCGTGGGTGAAAGACAGCTTAGAAGCTCGTCTCCAATATGGATCGTACCCCACCTTGGTAATTTCTGTAGAGGATCGAGGTGGAGTATGTAAGGTGATCCATTCGAGCTGCTGTATTTTCATTCCAGATAACGCTTCGACTGTCTATCAAGCCATCTCAAAGTTGCATAAGATCTCTGAGTCCATACACGTGGACGTAGGGGATTGGACGCTACTCGGGTGGTTTTGGCCTGATGTCGACTTGGGGTTGGAAGATTCTGATGATCATCGGAGTTGTTGTAGCGTTTCTGTAGCGTTTCTGTTCACGTGTTGCCTTTGTGTGCAGTGTGGTCCTGCCTTATGTGGCGTTTGTGCTACGACGTGTATGAGACAGCCACCTGTTACCAAAGGAACTCTGATGGATAGAATGATGTTGCAGCAGCACTTAGATGGTCTGATGAATATTGAATATGATTCCGACTAGTGCTTGCCTACATGAGGGCAAAAGGAGCGTCTGAGGTTCCGTGACGATTGTAAGTGGTGTTTTCGACTCGCACGAATATGGTCGAGTCTGGTATCTACGAACCGCAAATGACGAGTTTAGTGGGTGTACGCGTTTTCGCTGTGCTAGCCTAAACCGTTCGTCTGTTTCGTGGGTTTCTTTATCTGTACCCACGGGTTCCATCTTAGATACGGCATCCATTTTGTCTCTTGCCCTCAAGTAGCCAGCGAACGGACGTTGTCCGCTTCGCGACCCTGGGATTCCCAAACTGTTGCGGAAGACACGTTTCCTTTGAAAGTGTCTTTATGATGAGGGGGATGACACTGCGAGGCAGCTGGCCCCGCTCGAGGCTCATCTTGCCGTGCCGGTCTATTGTCTTAGTTGTGCATCTCATTAGGCACGTCCCTTTGATGCCTGCAGCTCGTGTTTCCCAATACCACCCCCTTTACACCCTTTTCGATCTCCCCACTGTTTCTGCCTTCCTCTGCACCTGTTCCTGTTCCTTCTTCGATCTATTTATTACTGATTGGAATGTACTAATGGTGGGAAGATGGGTTTTTACAGTTGGGAACCACCAAACGTTTCCGTACTTATGTTCCGGGCCTTGAATACATGAAAGTAACCCCTTATGGTTTTACGATGAGAACCGAGTTGTAACCTTTTGTGTACCATGTTAACCTATGAGAGAAAACTGTATAAAAGGAGCGACCCACAGTAGCAATTTGAATCAGACTCCGCGAACTTACATGTTGTGTACTTCACGTGACTTCTGTGTTCCCTGCAGTAAATAAACCTCGAATCTTTGACGCCGAAGGAAGTGTCCCGTGTCTCTGTTATTTGTACGCCGGAACAGGTAACCCACGAAGGTTTCAGGTGTTATCCCTGGCACCGCTGGGTCTTAAATAACCCAGTCCTTCAGTCCTTTGCTGTGGAGAAAACTGTCGGACTTCGGCATGCCGGCCATTCTCCTGGAGTTAGTCCGAGCCCTTCATACGGACACTTGGTGTAGAGTCTTGATGGGAGGGGAAAGAGGTTTATCCCAAATTATTCCCACAACAAACGGCCTAAAACAAGGTTGCTTGTTGGCCCCTTTATTATTTTCCTTATATATCTGACCTCCCCTATGCCTTGTCTTTGAGTGAAGGTATCGCCCCTTTACTGGGGGGAAAATCGATTGTCTGTTTGCTTTATGCTGATGACATTCTAATATTGGACTTAACACCAAGAGGTCTAAATAGGCGTTTGCAGGCATTACATGAATATGCAGAGGCCCATCACCTAAAGATAAATGTGTCTAAAAGTAAAGTAATGTGCATGCAGGGAAGGAAAAAGTTGAAGTACGGGAACTTTGTTTGGTCTGTAGGTGGACAAAATTTGGAATTGGTAAAATCATATGTCTTCCTAGGAAAAACAGTGTGCGGAAACTTAAGTGACAAGGCTCACATAGAAAACATTATTCGTAAAGCGATAGCACAAGGGAAAAGCTTAATCTCCCTTTATAGATCCACAGAGAGAAGACATTTTGCACTCCTATTAGAGGTTTTCCACGCCAAAATTCCCCCCTCCCTGTTGTATGGTATTGAATTACTTGACTTAAGCAAATGGGGCTTTTTACATACAACAGAAGGCAACATTTTGCGCTCCTTAGCCACGGTTAATTCTGCTTGCCCTGTTGCCGCACTTAGGTTGGAATTTGGTTTGCGAAGTAGCTGGGTACAGGGTCTTGCAGGGATCAAATCTTGTAAAGGGTGAACTTGGTACATTACGTTCTTTTATCAGGAAAGAATTATTAGGAACCCTAAAAGAGCAATCATTAATTGTAAAGAATTTTAGAACTGCGGTTGACTTGCTTCAATTGGACAAATCTGTACTTTTTAATTTATCTTCATATCAGCTAATAGCTTTGTTGAAACAGGCCACCTGGAAACTAAGTTTCACTCTGGACAGGGAAGCACGAATTCTAAAGATAGGCGTTGATCCAGCTATTGACTCATGTCTGATAAATAAGGCGCAATCTTACATTATTTGGAACCTCCCGCATGGAGTGCGTCGCTTTTGGTTTTTATTGAGGCAGGGTACTCTCCCACTAAATAATATATTGTTCAAATGGTACGGGTCCTCCCCGGTCTGTAATTTGTGTAATAATTCTATTCAGGATTCTCTTTATATGTCCTGCTCTTCTACCTCATCGACGTAAGTGGATGAGGCAGATTTGCTTACAACTATCCATTCTGTCTGCCTCCGCATTTACAGACGCTATCTATAAGCCACCTAATGAAATGTTCTGTCATAGGATTTTTAACTTTTTTTAATGTTTTTTAGACATGTATTAACTTTATATGGTTGCTATGATTATTAACAAGGATTTTATTGGATAAATTATAATATTTTGTGTATTTGTATATCATGTTCTATGGTTCGAGATTGTATGTTTTATCTTGGTTTTTGTTTTTCTGTGGATCTCTTCTGAGTTCCAAAATCATAAATAAATAAATAAATAAATAAATAAATAAATAAATAAAAATGAGGTCACCTCTTATAAACATTGAACACCTTCCAAAAAGAGTTTGTCCTCTACTCACCTTAATGGGATCATCCTCTTAAAGGCTTCTCATGACTCACAGTTTTCAGTCAAGTATGCATTCATCTCTGATAAGACACCTTCAGCTGTGCCTCCTTAATCCGTAATTTGGTCAAATAGACCACAAACATACCTGAAGTAAGCACAGAGGCTAACAAACTTAAAGTCATAGTTTAAAAAAAGCCACCTCAAAGTAGGTCACCCCTTCATTATTCATTATTCAACAATCTGTAATGCCTCAACATTTTTAGTTCTGGAAATAAACATCCACATCATAAAAATGTCCTCATCCTCTCTTCTGGTATTTAGGAAAGAACTCCAGAGCTGGCTGTTCAACTGAACCCTCCCTAATCAGCAGGGCTCTCAGTGCCAGGAAAACCTTACAGGTGATATGGGGCACTCTATAAGTCTGGTTTGAAAGAATTTGTCTACAGCACTCTACTGTAGCTATTTCACATGGGCAATGCCACAAACACCCACCAATGCAAATTTATAGTGAACAGAAGCTTTGTATTTTCTCACAGAGTTTTTGCAACAGGCTTTGGCTTTAAGCCAGAGCCTACTTTGAAACATGCCTCTGTAACCCACATTAGTTGTGCTCAATTATTACCTTTTTTATCATGCAATAGTACTTGAACCCTTAACTGACTGCTTTTTAAACAGTGCACCATATAACTTTCAACATGTGAACAACCACACCTGCCTCCAGAGCTTATGCTATTTCCACTCTATGCACCCACACCTGTACACACAGTAACGCTATGCTCTGTATGACTATGATGTTACCAGTGATGTCATCAGTGATATCATTAACAATGTCATTTGAGATGTCATCAGTGATGTCCGTAATGATGTCATTTATCATGCCATGAGTGATGTATTATGTGAGGTCATAAGAAGTGCATGACAGGGCAAAAGTTAGTTATCTAAACTGTAACTGGCGAATTTCAGTGTTTTTTTAATTTTTTTAATGAGAGTTATCTAATTTCAGCACCTAATTATGGTGTCACTTTAACCTCTGTTTTTAAAGTGAATTTCTGCTATGTTCTTTTTTTACATAAGATAAGATCTTATTATCATAACTAACTATAACATCACTTTACCATTTAGTTTTATCAGTGAATACATGCATGTAGGCCCTCCGCAGCAGGGAGGGGTTGGGTAACTGCAGGGGTTTGACCACATGGCCTGGCATCACGCCAGGCTCTCTTTCAACCCTATGCTGTGAATGCCCAAACGCCATGGCGAAAGATCATAGGTTAAGGCCTGGCATTACTCCATTCTATGCAAGGTCAAAGACCTTATGCAGCTGAGAGTTGGATGCCCTACAGGGCATTTTACCACCTAACTATAAACTCACTTTAACTTCTGTGAATGTCTTTTTTGGGGGACGTAAGTTAAGATCATATTATCACACCTAACTATAGCAGTTTCAGTTTTTAACTTCTTTATTTCGAACATTTCTTCATAAAAGACACAAATAAAATATATATAGTGATACAGCATAATGAATACGATTCTTTAAAAAATTACAATCCATTCAATCATTACTCACTAAAAGATCAATTAAATAGTATCAAAAGACGTTTCAATAAGTCTTTAAGAATTTACAATTTTCATTTCAGTCATAAAACTACAATGTAGTATGGGACGTTCCTGCACTTATCTCAATTTTCACCTAATTGGTGTCTGGCTCTGATGATCCAAGCCCATCCGAGGAATTTCGCCATACCTATGGACAACCACTCTGCAGTATTAGATCTTAACACTACCAAAGCTTCCTCACACACCCGTGTGTTAATCCTTCTACAGATTGGTTTAAGCCATTTCCGTCGTGGTGCACTGTAAGCTGGACATGCAAAGAGAAGGTGGCCAATGGATTCCTTTTGCTCACTACACCAGGGACAGTGCATCGACGGTTGGTTACGCCATTTATGTGAAACTCCCTTACTGGTAGTGTGCCCACTCTAAATTGATGGTAGAGTTTCCTGTCTGCACTTTTGATGATATTGTCCCAATAGGTCTCAGTATGGGGAACCACTTTGTGGAGCAAAAAATGGCCTGTCAGATTAGTAGTTTGTGAAAGCAAAATGAGATCTTCCTTTACAGTAGCCCAAAACAGTAATTTAAATTCCTTTTTCGACTGGAATACCTGATTTCCCGGATCTGACCACTGCGGATGAAGACCCATTTTAAAAAGTGTGGCCTTCACAGTTTTAAACCAAGATAGATTACCTGACCCTAATATTGATCTCACATCCAGAATCTCGTTAGCAAACATAGATAGTTCCGGAGTGGACCAAATGCGTCGCCACAAGGCTACCATCCTATATTGGGCCTGATTTTTGATTGAATGACAGCCCATATCTAACAAAGGGGGAGTGTCGGTGTTGATTGTGGGAGTGCTACCAGGCTACGGAGAAACTTGTTTTGGATCTTATGTAATGGGGCGAGATCTACACTACCCCATAAGTCCGAGCCATAAAGGATGGCTGAGGCTATTTTTGCATTATAGATCTTTAGGGCTGGAAGAACTCTTTTAGTTTGGGAGCATCGCTGTTCTTTAACTAGGCATCCCGATAAACGGGCACATTTTAGACAAAGTGCCTCGATCTGCTCCTTTCAGCGCAGCCTATAGTCTATAAACACCCCTAGGTAGGTCATCACCCCTACATGCTCCAGGATGGTACCATTCATTGTTACTTGACCCCTTAACGGTTTGTTCTTAGTCAGGACCATAAATTTGGTTTTTGAAACATTAATTTCAAGGTCATTTAATTTACAGAACTCCACAAATTTATTTATCGCAGTCTGGAGTCCCACCTGTGTTTTTGCTAGGATCAGGGTGTTGTCAGCAAAGATTAAGAGGGGGAACCTTGTCCCACCCAAAAACTGGCGCATCGGTCGGGGTAGATGAAAGGAACTGCACTACTTGATTTATAAAAAGTAAGAACAGAGTTGGTGCCAGGACACAGCCCTGTCTACACCACGAGTCACTGGGAAAGGTGCAGTCACCTGGCCCTGACTACCCCATCTAACTCTAGCAAAACTTTGGTCATGCAGCCTGATAGTAAGCTCAAGTAGTTTGGGTGGCATTCCCATTCTCCTTAGGGCCATCCACATCTTCTCTCTAGGGACCAGGTCGAAGGAAGATTTAAGATCCACGAATGCTGCGTATATAGTACCTTCACCAAGATGCACCGTCTTCCAATATATCAGAATAAATCTGAGCACTTGGTCAACAGTGCTTGTATTTGCCCTGAAGCCAGCTTGCAGCGGGGACAGGATATTTTCTTCGCTCATCCAAATGTGAATTCTACCCAACAGCATTCTGGCAATAACTTTCTGCAGGGCGTCTATTAGGCTTATAGGGCGATAGTTCCCCGCAAGAGTCTTATCACCTTTTTTATATACGGGAAGGATTTCAGCCCCTTTCCAGGAATCTGGAACCCTTGCACCTCTGGCAATAGCATTAGCCAAGGTAGTTATACAAGGAGCCCATTTATCCAGATCGTACTTAAAGAGATCCGCAGGAACGCAGTCCATACCGGGTGCTTTACCTGCTTGGATCAACCTTAATGCATTCACTGCCTCAATTTCTTTAAAAACTAGGGTCCCACTGATAGCTTCAGGAGTGGGAAGCAAATTATTCCCCCCCACATTATTTCTTCCCGTCACCATGCCGCAGAACTGGGCCGAGAAATATTCAACCCAGTCCTCGGCAGAGACGTGGTTTGCTGGGGTATGCAGATCCCATGACCCTCCCCATTTCACTACCTGCCAAAATTTAAGCTGGTTAGTGGACAAGCTGGCCTCATAAAGCTCCCCCCAGCGGTGATCATCCCAAGATGTCTGCGCATGCTTTAAAACCTTCCTGTATTTTGCCCTCTCCACTTGGATATCCGATGTTACCCTAGTTTTAATGGCAGCAATCAAGGAGCTATGGGCCTTACGGCAAGACTTGTCATACCAGTTGGCACCCAAGGATTTTCTACCGGTTTTCACCAATTTTCCTGATGTTGAAAAAAAGGATTTGAGTTTATCAAAAAGTGACTCATGGATTATGCTAATTTGCTCTAGTGACCCCATTTCATC
The DNA here is from genome assembly GCF_964263255.1 of Lissotriton vulgaris. Taxonomy (NCBI): domain Eukaryota; kingdom Metazoa; phylum Chordata; class Amphibia; order Caudata; family Salamandridae; genus Lissotriton; species Lissotriton vulgaris. Next base: position 107,795 of record NW_028253990.1, read on the forward strand.
CAATAGTGACTTAGCTTTTTTTGCCGCTACTAATACTTCTAATGATATTTTTCCAATGGTGGCTGGGTCATCCAGGACTCTACCCCAGCGAACCCTACGACAATCATTTGTGAGGACTGCCTCGGCTGTAATACAGTTTGTAGCATTTTTTCTAAGCAAGCCGCCTTCAACTTTCAGACTGATTGACAGGGGGTTATGGTCACTTTCTGGTCTCCCAATTATCTCCATATCCCCTAGTAGAGACCAAAACTCCATTTTAATTAAAAAATAATCAATGCGGCTAGTACTATAGCCATTATCAAAGGTGTCATTTCTTGCCAAGTCAGACTTCGACCTCCCATTTGCTGCTCTTAAGCCCCACTCCAGACACAAGCCAAGCCACTGCAAAACAGCCTCAGTAACATTTTTGACTGGTGCTATGGCAAGGCTAGGGATATTCCATAACTGATCTACCTCACCATAACAACTGTCATCCAAACTGGGTAGTGGTTCGAACGTACAGTTCAGATTCCCTGCCACAGTTACGCACTTGTCTCCGCCAATTTTGTTCATAAAGAGGTCTAAGTCCTCCATGATTGCGGGACTCTTTCCTCCTGGTCGCCCCCTTGCGTATATATTGATTATGTACAAATCCTGGTGATTTGCTCTGCTGAGTTTTAGCCCCTGTATATCAGCATTTTGGATAGGCAACTCAAGGGGCCTATAACATAACGATTGTCTGATCCAAATAACAAGCCCACCTGACGGTCGTCCTTTTGTCCCTTTCTGAACAGGTTTAAAGAAATTTAAGTATCCAAGACGAAAAACTGGATCAGTTGACCAACTTTCTTGGAATATTAGGATGTCATATTGCTCTATGAAGCCCCCAATCTGCCCCATCCATTTTCCCTTTCAACCCCGCAATATTCCAGGATACAATCCTAAGGCTGTGTGCAAGCGCTACTGGTTCATTTACAATAGATACAACATGCCCCCCGCTACTCTCTTGTGGTAGGAAACGATTTTCACATCCACCTGCCAGATCTGTACCAATCGGGCCGTCTCCTACCAAATCCCCCAATGGAACTTCTGCAACGATTCTTGGGCTTTGAGTACTACTATCCACCAGTGTGTGTAGGGAATGGGGGGACATTTGTCTGTGTACCAGTCTAGGTGCCCTGTTTTTGTATTCCACTAACCCCCTGTTGAGTCAGTCAACTCCATCCAGCCCACTTAATGGTGCAAATCGATTCGACTGGTGGGGCAAGAACATAGGATAGGTAGCCACTTCGGGAGGATATCTTCCTCTAGAACTATTGTTATGATGGAATTGGTTTTGGCGGGGATAATCTCTCGCTATGTTAAGTTTAGGGTAGAAATAATGCAGGGATAATGTTTGGACATCACCCACCCTCCCAAATCTTGGTTCCCTGCAGATAAAATCCACCACCCATGGCTCCCTGAAGCTAATGACTACGCAGTCCCCCTCAAGATCTTTTTTATTATACCCCACCCAGTCCACTCTTCTGACATTAAGGATTTCTACTTTGGACACTGGTGGAAGGGGTCGGTTCCTATTTAGCCAGAAATTTACTTTATTATGTAAATCTCTATGGGTTTCCACCTTCCCCTCTCCTAAGGGGGCCACTCCTGTTAAGATAATAGTATTTGGCAGTGACTCAGGAGGGAGATTCACACATTGCTTTCTATGTGGAACTATCTTCCTAGCCTGTTTATTATGATCTGTTGGACGGTTAGGTTTAGGTGATCCTCTAGAGGTAGGCTGTGATTTATTAACTAAGTCTGCCTTATGTAATATAGGCTTTGCAGGTATATGCTTAGTTTTATCAGTAGCTAGCTTCTGCTGGGGGACTCTCGGGAGTGAAGATACAGATTTTACCTTTTGCCCCTTACTCCCATTATTGGTTGGGTTTTGCTGGGCACACTGTAGTATTGGCCCTGCAGGGTTTATGGATTGTTGTATCTTTTTCAGAGTGCCCACATTTTCTCTTACTAATGCCTCCATGAGGTCCATTTTATTGTTTAATAACCTAGTCCGTTCAAATAGGGGCAGAAGAAGAGATTTAATCAGCAACTCAATTTTATCCAAGAGAATACCTTCAACATCATTTATGGGGGATTTAGTATTCACTGAGGGGTTTAATAGCAGGGCTGCTATGATATTTGTAGATAGAGCAGAATTGTTTGCTCTCGAAACCTTTTTTGTGCCCCCCATTCTGTGGAGACTCTTCTCGTTTCCTTTTACTGGATATATGTGTGGTAGTATTCTCCAGTGTTGGGGATCGAGTTTTGGGCTCTGGGCTTTGTACAGTACTAGAACTAGCCGTAGTATCGGTCTCAATATTAACAAGATTGTGGTATAAAGAACTGCCTTCTGATGCGTCTAAAGCAATGGCAGTAGCATCCCCCTCTAGCTCTTGGTCTATTGGTGCGGTATCTGAATCCCTTGCATTACTATCTATACGTACCATTTTGGTTAAAGGAACCGGGGAAACACCCTCACGGATTTTCCCTAGTGAAGAGCGCTTGCCTGTGACCAAATCAATAGATAGGCGTTTTTCGGCGAGTGCTATTTCTTTTTCCAGAATGCAGGTAATTCGTTTAAAAAATTGATCGAAGGTACCTGTAAACACCCCATTTGATGTAGATACCTGAACCTGCCTTTCCTTACCAGATCGTAGGGTCATTATATTAATAAACACTTGGCCACCCTAGTGGCAGACACTTTCAACAGTAATAGACAAAGAACAAACAAGCATGCACTATTTACCCAGATGTCAGCCCAGTCCAAAATGTCCAATGTGCCAGGGCCGGAAAGAAAGAGAGGATGCCCAACCCAACCTCGATCGGCCTCGGACGGCCGCAGACTGCCCGCCCTTGTCCCGGGCTTCTCCCGGGTGCTCATGCGCAGCGGGACTGGCAAAATACTGTTATAGAGCTTGAGCCTGAGGGGAGGTGCAGGCAGGGAGAGCGGCCCAGGTGCTGCTAGTTCGGGCTGGCGGGCGCTCCTGGGAGTTGTAGTCCCGGACCCGCTGCACGCTCGCAGCCCTGCCTACAATCCTTCTTCCCAGAGACAAGGTCCGACGTTCACCACTACCGGTGGCCTCAGATCCGGCAGAGGACCCCCCACAAAGCGGGACCCGCAAAGCGGGTTCCGCGAGCAGTTGCAGTACGAATCCAAAGGTACCAAGTCCACGGCTATTGCGATGTGAATTACAGCAAAGCGTCCCGAGTTGTATCCAGAGGTTGGCCTTTTTAATTACTTAGGTGGGGAGGTGCAGGCAGGGAGATCGGCCCAGGTGCTGCTAGTTCGGGCTGGCGGGCGCTCCTGGGAGTTGTAGTCCCGGACCCGCTGCACGCTCGCAGCCCTGCCTACAATCTTTCTTCCCAGAGACAAGGTCCGACGTTCGCCACTACCGGTGGCCTCTGAACCGGCAGAGGACCCCCCACGAAGCGGGACCCGCGAAGCGGGTTCCGCGAGCAGTTGCAGTAAGAATCCAAAGGTACCAGGTCCACGGCTATTGCGATTTGAATTACAGCAAAGCATCCCGAGTTGTATCCAGAGGTTGGCCTTTTTAATCACGTAGGTGGGGAGGTGCAGGCAGGGAGAGCGGCTCAGGTGCTGCTAGTTCGGGCTGGCGGGCACTCCTGGGAGTTGTAGTCCCGGACCCGCTGCACGCTCGCAGCCCTGCCAACAATCCTTCTTCCCAGAGACAAGGTCCGATGTTCGCCACTACCGGTGGCCTCAGATCCAGCAGAGGACCCCTCACGAAGCGGGACCCGCGAAGCGGGTTCCGCGAGCAGTTGCAGTAAGAATCTAAAGGTACCAAGTCCACGGCTATTGCGATGTGAATTACAGCAAAGCGTCCCGAGTTGTATCCAGAGGTTGGCCTTTTTAATCACTTAGGTGGGGAGGTGCAGGCAGGGAGATCGGCCCAGGTGCTGCTAGTTCGGGCTGGCGGGCGCTCCTGGGAGTTGTAGTCCCGGACCCGCTGCACGCTCGCAGCCCTGCCTACAATCCTTCTTCCCAGAGACAAGGTCCGACGTTCACCACTACCGGTGGCCTCAGATCCGGCAGAGGACCCCCCACGAAGCGGGACCCGCAAAGCGGGTTCCGCGAGCAGTTGCAGTACGAATCCAAAGGTACCAAGTCCACGGCTATTGCGATGTGAATTACAGCAAAGCGTCCCGAGTTGTATCCAGAGGTTGGCCTTTTTAATTACTTAGGTGGGGAGGTGCAGGCAGGGAGATCGGCCCAGGTGCTGCTAGTTCGGGCTGGCGGGCGCTCCTGGGAGTTGTAGTCCCGGACCCGCTGCACGCTCGCAGCCCTGCCTACAATCCTTCTTCCCAGAGACAAGGTCTGACGTTCGCCACTACCGGTGGCCTCTGAACCGGCAGAGGACCCCCCACGAAGCGGGACCCGCGAAGCGGGTTCCGCGAGCAGTTGCAGTAAGAATCCAAAGGTACCAGGTCCACGGCTATTGCGATTTGAATTACAGCAAAGCATCCCGAGTTGTATCCAGAGGTTGGCCTTTTTAATCACGTAGGTGGGGAGGTGCAGGCAGGGAGAGCGGCTCAGGTGCTGCTAGTTCGGGCTGGCGGGCACTCCTGGGAGTTGCAGTCCCGGACCCGCTGCACGCTCGCAGCCCTGCCTACAATTCTTCTTCCCAGAGACAAGGTCGGACGTTCGCCACTACCGGTGGCCTCAGATCCGGCAGAGGACCCCCCACGAAGCTGGACCCGCAAAGCAGGTTCCGCGAGCAGTTGCAGTAAGAATACAAAGGTACCAGGTCCACGGCTATTGTGATGTCAATTACAGCAAAGCTATAGCATCACTGTTAGAACTGGGGGTCTCTAGTTGACTGAGGTAGGTACCTTAGCCCAAATAACGACCCTTGCTTCTAAGTCAGGGATGGGACGGACACCTTCTCAGATAGCCCCTGCTCACCCACTCGATAGCTTGGCACGACCAGCCAGGCTTATCTCCAAGGCAAATGTGTAAAGTATTTGCAACCATGCTCTCAGTAACCCAGTGATAAAACCACAAATGGACTCCACACAAGTTTAATAAAAAACAATTATATGTTTAGAAACAAAAGATATACGATGAAACCACATGATAAAAATTCAACATATGCGTATTTGTAATATTTCACTTCGTCGGTTATTAGTCCAGCAAGTCCTTGTAGGTTCTTGCCGTATTAATGAGCAATTCGCGATGATCCAATGCAGTCCTAATGCAATGTTATGCAGTTCATAATGCAAGAATCAGGCACTTCGTAATGTAAAAATAATGCAGTTCGTAATGCAACGATCAGGCAATTCGTAATGCAAAAATAATCAGTCGTAATTTTTGGACTTGTCCCTTTTTGCAGGGTCATCCCTGAACTTTTTGCCTTCCTCCTATATGTTTTTTGACCTGTTGTTGGCTGTTTTATGACTCTGGGCACTTAACCACTGCTGATCAGTGCTAAAGTGCATATGCTCTCCCTATGGTAAATTGATGTATGGATTAGTGACTACATGATTGGCTGATTTGGTTTACTTGTCAGACCCTAGTACAGTGCACTGAGGGTGCCCAGGGCTGGTAAATCCAAATGCTGCTGGTTGGCTTGCAGCACCGGTTGTGCCACCCACAGAGGCAGCCCTGTAAAATATGTCTCAGGTCTGCCATTGAGAACTTGTGTGCAGTCTGGTACTGCCTTGTGACTGGGCAAGTGCACCCACTTGCCAGTCCCTAAACCTTCCCCTTTCTTCACATTAGACACCCCTAGGGTAGGCCCATGGGCAGGGTGCATTGTAAGTATAAGGTAGGAAAAGCCCTGATATGTGTGGCATGTCCTAATAGTGAATTACAGCCATTTTTGTTTTTCACTATTGCAAGGCTACCTGTTCCCCATATGCCAGAATTATTTTATAATCCTAACTGACTCAGGGAACTTGGTAGAAATTCGAGTTTAGTATGCCTGATCTCAGAATGATAAAATGCACCTTTTAGTGAAGTTGGTTTTAACATTCTATGTTTGAAAATATCACTTTTAGGTATTTTCTTGTCTAACCATCCAAGCCTGCCTTTACTAGGCTGTGTAGTCCTTGTCTGGAGTGTGAGTGACAGTGGCGGAGGGATTCCCAGAGACAGGGTGAGTCAGCACAGTGCTGAATAGAGAGATCTGCATCTAGATGAGAGAGAGGAGTTGCACCTGGGACCTAAATAAAGCTGTGCCTTCCCTATACAATGCTGACTCCACCTCCTGTGGTGAGTCTGATGTCCCTGCCCTGCACTGCAAAAAGGGAAGAAGGAGTCATGTAAACAGAGTGCTCCAGGACTGACCAGAACTGGTTTGGACTAGGCAAATGCCTCTCTGCCTTCAGAGAACATAGAGAAACTGTGTATAAAAGAGGGGACCCAGACAACAAAGAATTAGATCACTTTTGGGAAACAAGAAGAAATCTTTGCTGTGAAGAGGAACCAGATAGAATGAGGAGAGACTATCCTTAAGTGCTGCTTGGGGGATTGGCCTGCAGTGGTTGCCTGACTGCCAAAGAAAGGAGAGAGGAACTTTGTGTGTACTTTCTGCTGAAGTGCGAAGGACAACAGACTTCAACCACCAGCTCCCCAAGAATTCTCTGGAAGTGCCTGCAGTTCTGTTGGGCTTTCTGAAGAACTACGTGTTCCAAGGAGCTGGAAGCACGACTCATGAGGAAGAAGCGTGTCGCCGCCGCAGCTGCTGTTGTTGCATCACTGAAAAAGGGTGGTGTTGATGTAGCTATTGCATCGCATTGCAGAAGCGTCCTGCATCGCTAGAGAAAAGTGTCGCTGCTGCAGCCGCTGCGGTCGCATCACTGAACAAGGATATCGTTGCTGTAGCTTTTGCATTGCATCACAGACGCGTCTCGCATCACCGGAGAAGGGTTCCGCCGCCATAGCCGCTGGCATCACTGAACAAGGGTGTCGCCGCTGCAGTTGTCGCATCGCCTCGCCGGAGTGTCCCGCATCAACGGAGAAGTGTGTCGCAGAGCCTGTTGTGGCTCTGAAGAATCGTTGAGTAGGTGCACGGCCATCGGGCGTGCACACATCATATCGCATCAAGGAGAAGACGCCATCTTTGTTTTCATTGCACTGGATCTTCATCGTATCATGGCATTGCGAGCCACATCGCCACGGAAAAGCGGTAAGAAACCGATGCATTCCCGTCCCTGCTTGTAAGGGACAGACGCATCGTCTTCCCTGCAACACTTTCATTGTATAGCGTTACGCATCCAAAGGTACATTGAACTCAAAGTGCCGCATTTTTAAATCTAAAGATAACTAAGCTAATTCTACCATTTTAAGTACAGTATTGTGGATTTTTGTCGTTTGTGGTCTTGTGATAAGTCTATATAACAAATACTTATTTTTTTATACAAAACCTGAATAGTATCCATCTGTAGTGGTGTCACTATATTAAAATAATAAAAAGAGACATAAGAGGGCTGGTCTTAAGCCCCCAATTACCCCTTCGCTTAACTTATATTTTAAGCCGGTTCCAAAAGTTTTGGTTTTGAAGCCAGATTCCACTTCTCAAGCTCAAGCTAAAGTTGATAAGTTGGCTGACCGCTCACAGAGCTCCATAGAAGAGGAAGAGGACTGGTCTAATCTCTCGACACCGAACCCCTTTCAGGTACTTGCAGCTGAGATGGAGTTAGATAAAGGGGAAATTATTAGTTCGGATACGGAGGCATCTATTGAGCAGGGGCTTCAACCCCTTTTACCAGATACACTAGGTGAAAGCTTATCTGTTGTCTCAGATGATATGGATAGTGATGTGAGAGATGCAAGAGAGGACATATCCGCAAGGCAGGATGACACAATGATTAGCGGAAAAATGCTGATTTCCTCAGAAGAATCTGGATTAGAACAGCAAGATAGTTCAGCAACGATAGACTTATCTGTTATGGCATTACTAAAGAAACTGGAACAGGATATCCATCTAGGATTTGAAGCCTCCAAAAGAAATCAGGAGCGCATAAGTGCCACATGTACATTACTAGAAGATAAGATTGACAAATTAAGCACGCGTACAGGCGAGATGGAATCAGAGATGAAAGTTGTACAAGGGAGAGTTTTGGATAATCGCAAGGAGATAGAGAAGTTATATTCTAGGGATAGAGAGCTGGATGAAAGAGTAGAGAGGTTGGAAAATATGCAAAGGCGCAATAACTTAAAAATTCTTAAAGTACCAGAAGGAAAGGAGGGCTCGGATATTAAGAGTTTTGTAATACAGCTATTAAAGAAGGAACTCCCGCTAGTCGAAACAGAGGAAATGTTGATGCGAGACATTCAGCGAGTACATCGCGACCCCTTTATGTTTAACCCAGATCGTGCCAAACCAAGAAAAATTTTGATTAATTTTGGGACATACTCTCTAAAAGAAAACATTTTGACAGCTGCTCTTAAGCAAAAGTCTATAATGATAGACGGAACGGTAGTGGATATTAGGTCAGACTTGTCCCCAGCCACAGCAAATAGGCAATGGGAATTAGGAAAACGACTGATACCTTTAAGAGAAATAGGAGCTACGGCCCAGTTAAAATTTCCTGCCTTTTTGAAAGTGATGTGGCAAAACAAGATGTATACTTTCCGTACAGTCGAAGATGTAGACGCCTTTCTGGATGTCACTCAGGATGGATAAGACTAGAACACTGACTATGTATAGATAAATAGTAGAAAGAGACATCACCACTGCGACATCCACTGGCCTAGGCCTTGGGAGTTATGGTTGGGTTTTCCGGGGAGGGAAGAGGGGGGGGGGTAGGAAAAGTAGGTTGTGTGGGGAGGGGAGGGGTAGGGGTAGAGGGGGGGTTGGGAGGGGGTGGGTTAAGGGAGAAAACAAAAAAAATTTCCTCAAGAGCTGCTTTACCATCATATATGTAGAAGGAAAATATGGGTAGCGTATTATGAGCAGGATTACTAATAAGGAGCTAAGGTTCCTTACATGGAATGTGAACGGTCTCCGGGTTAAATCGAGGAGACTATTAATTTTGAAATATTTAGAAGATTCTCCAGCCCAGGTGATTACCCTACAAGAGACGCATTTAACTGAGAATGAAAGTAAGGAGATTTTCAGTACTCAAAAGTGGATCGCAAATGCTGTTTTCACATCTCAAGGTCTGGTTACGAAAGGGGTGGCTATTTTGATCAGGAAAGGAGCTGATATAGTAGTTGAAAATAATTCAGTAGACACAAGAGGAAGATGGGTGATTAGTAAGTTAAGATTGGCAGGGGAAGCTCTTGTTATAGTTGGTTACTATGGCCCGAATGTAGATGACCCAACAATATTAGATAAAATTGAAGTGGAGTTGTTGGATTTCTCAGGCAAAATTATTATGGCTGGAGACTTCAATACAGTATTAGACCGTAAGTTGGATAGAACTGGGAATGACAGGGCATTAGCAAATAGCAAAATGACAACAAAGTTAAGGTCAATTATGGCACAGCAAGGGCTTTGTGATATTTGGAGATTTAAAGCTGCACAGCAGACAGGATTTACTTTTTATAATAAAAAATACAAGCATAGTTCACGGATAGATTTCTTTTTGGTGGACACTAGGTTAAAAGAGCGGGTCACGAGCGTCGAACATATAGGGGCACATCTATCAGATCACTCTGCTGTGAGTCTAAACTTAAGATTAGAAATAGATGAAACGAGTTCTGTCTGGAGATTAGATCGAACAATTTTAGCAGATGAAGAATTTCTAGAAGCTTTCAAAGAGGAGATACGAGTCTTTTTAGATGTGAATGTGGGCTCGGCTAAGGAGGATATAGTATGGGAAACTTGCAAAGCGTATATGAGAGGGAGAATGGGAGCTCAGGGAGCCAAGAAGCGAAGATTGTACCATAGCTTAGTTACTAATTTGGAAAAAGAAATTCGAAATTGTGAATCTAGTCGAACTGCTCATGGAGGTAACATTTCAGAAGAGGCAGTTAAGAATAAGCTTTTAGATTTAAAGATACAACTTACCGCAGTACTTGCTCAAAGAGTTAAAGAAAGATGGGAAGCTAGTCAACTGGCACACTTTTCATATGGAGAGGGATGTGGCAAGTTACTAGCGTGGAAAGCTAAGAAAGATGTCATACGTAATCATATTAAAGAGATTAAGAAATCAGACATAGAGGAAGGTATAACAGAAAGGAAACAAATTGTTGAAGCATTCCATGACTATTTTGTGAATGTGTATACAGAGGATCTTTGTCCAAATAAAGTAGAGATAGAAAGCTGGCTACCCTTAGTGAAACCACTTTCAGTGGATGATATGCAGGAGTTAAATAAGGAAATCACTCAAGAAGAGGTGAGGAAAGTGATTAAGGAGAGTAAAAGAGGGAAAGCCCCTGGGCCAGATGGCCTCCCAGGAGAAGTATACAAAGTCTTAGGAGATACAATTGCTCCCACATTATGTTATTTGTACAATAACATTTTTAGAGGGGAGGTAACAATACCGAGCTCATGGAATGAGGCTACCATTATTTTAATACTTAAACCAGGGAAATCACCGAAGAGTTTGGATGCTTATAGACCTATCTCACTTTTGAATTGTGATTACAAATTCTTCTCAATAATTTTAGCGGACAGACTCGGTAAAATTATTCATAAATTGATCCATGAAGACCAAAGGGGTTTTATCAAGATGAGATATCTAAAAGAACTTACATACTCATTGATAGGAATGATAGATATAGCTTCCAATTATGAATACCCCTTGGCAGTGATCGCGTTAGACGCTGCCAAGGCTTTTGATCGTGTTAACTTTACATACTTAAAAACACTTCTGCATTATCTTAACCTAGGAGATAAATTCACGCAATCTATTTTTGCTTGATATTGCACACCAACATCGCGTGTATTGGTTAATGGGACTCTCACACACCCTATTAAAGTTATGCGGGGCACCCGACAAGGATGCCCTTTATCACCCTTACTTTTTAATTTATATATAGAGCCTCTCGCCTGTAAAATTAGAGCTTCAGAAGAAATACCCCCTTTTGGGGTGATGGACTGGTCAAAGAAACTTGGATTATATGCAGATGATATTATTGTTTATTCTTCAAATCTGGTTGGTTCTTTGGAAAATCTAGTGAAAATAACAAAGGATTTTGGAAAGATCTCTGGATATCAGTTAAATCAAGACAAGACTGAAATAATGACTTGGAATCTTAACACAGGAGGAGTAAAAACTACAGCAGAAATGAGATACCTTGGGGGTTAGGATTACACAAAAAATTGAAGATTTGGCAAAAACTAATTTTGATAGGGTCAAAAAAGAAGTTGTTGATACCCTAAAAGGATGGATGAATCTACCTCTTTCAATATATGGACGATCTAATCTTGTAAAAATGGTGATTGTCCCAAAAATTACTTTTCTGTTTGAGACTATCCCGTTGGGTTTTAAAAAGGAATGGCTGGTTAAGTTACAGAGCACGATAATATCATTTATTTGGGCGTCAAAGGCCTCTCGGATTTCATGGAAGAAAATAAGGAGGAAAATCAATAAAGGAGGGTTGGCGGCCCCAGATATACAAATTTATGCATGGGCTTTTTGTTTAAAAAACTGCAGGATGTTGTTGGGTACCCTACCTAGTTCTCCGATTGGCGAAACGTTTGGAATATTGCTGAAAAGGTCTGGATATCATGATTTTGGTTTTCTATATAAGTTTGCAGACCCGAAATTTTTTTTAAAAGTGAGACTTAAAATTTTGAGAGATTTGGCTGAGATATGGTATAAAATTAGAAAAATATAAAAATTGCCCTACTTTAGCTACATGGCCCCAATATGGGAGTCTCCTGGTGCTCCAACTTGCACTAAAGACGCGCTAGCACTACATCTGAAAAAGGAACCTGCTCTGCAAAGGTGGAAAGATTTGTTTCAAGATGGCAAACTTATAACGTGGGGTCTTTGCCAGCAATTGTGGGGACCAGTTTTTTCAAAATATAAATATCTACAGATCCAAAGCTGGGCAAATGATCTGGAAACAGAGATTGGAATTGAAAATGAGTTTGAGTTAAAGTTGGGGACAGGGGTCTTTAAGAAGGAAGTGGCCTTTTGGTACTGGCAAATACTAGAAATGGAAGATGGACCATTCGTTTTGCCAGAGACCCTGTGGATGGATAGCTTGCCAAGGATCGCGACAGAAAACCAATGGCAAGTAACTATGTTCATGCTTTACAGTATTGTTAAACCTGCAAACCTAAGGCGAAACCTTTTATTTACCATTCACAGGGCATATTGGTCTCCGTATAGACTTTCTAAATTTAAAGCTGGAGGAATTGTTGGATGTCCAAAGTGTAAAGCTCCGAATGTGGATGATTTGCATATGTTTGTGTCCTGTCCAAAAATTAAGCAATTCTGGATAGATGTAAGTAACTCTCTCTCCAAATCTCTGAACCAACGCATTGAGGTAAGCCCTGAATTAATTATTACCGGGAGACATGATTTAGAAAACAGATTTTTGAATAACAATGTTAGGCTTATTTTTTATGCTATGTTGCTAGCACGTTGAGAAATATGTAAACTATGGGTCTCACCACTTAGTCCTAGTTTAATGGATTGGATTTTAGCTATGAGATATATGGCTAAGCTTGATATACTAGACCGTTCTAAGAGAAATAGAGGATTTTGGATACCCTTCTTGTTATGTTTTGGTTGAAATATTTATATGTTGAAGTCCAATGATTAAGCCCGTGCCTGTCTCGCTGGTATATGGTTTTTGTTCAGGACGATAAATAGAGATGGAGGAGGACACACATGTTGAGTCAGGTGGCCAAAAGGGATAGTTCAGAGGAAGGCCAGACTCAAGAATATGTGATGTTTATGCCCCACTACTCTAAACCAGCCTGTGAGATATAAAAGCCCAGTGGTGGACTAAGATAGAAGTTTTGGGTGGCGAGGTGGCAAATGAGGATAACATTTAAAAAAAAAAAAAAAAGATGGCCATGCAACAGTGAAAAACGAAATGGAGAATATTTCACTGTCAGGACATGATACACATCTCAGTAATGTACTTCCTTTCACATACACTGCACCCTGCCCAGAAGGTGACCTTGGGCCTACCACAGGGCTGTCTGATGTGCATAAAAAGGGATTGGTAAGGCCTGCAAGTGGGTGCACTTGTCATGACAACAAGGCAGTTTAACAAACTGCCCGCAGGCACTGCAGTGGCAGGCCTGAGTTCTCTCTTTAGGACTACTTGTGTAGGTGGCACAAATAGTGTTGCAGGCCCACTAGAAGCATTTGCATTACAAGCCCTGGCACATATAGTGCACTTTACTAGGGACTTTACTAGTAAAGCAAACATACCAATTAATGGACAACCAATTACCATGGCACTTTACACAGGGAGCATTTGCACTTTGACACTGATCAGCAGTGGCAAAGTCCCCAAAGCATCTAAGATGGCAACACCATGCCAGAACATTTCTAGGGGGAAGGCAAAAGGTTTAGGGAATGTTAGCCAAACAGGGCCAAGTCCAACAATCATTTTGGGCCAGATGTGGGTAAGTAACATTTACCGATTCTTAATTACCGAAAATTACCGAATTTTACCGATTCGGTAATTAAGAATCGGTAAATGTGAGGGGTGGGTATGTAGGGAATCCAGATGTTCCCTTTTACCGAATCGGTAAAAGTCGGTATTTACCGATTCGGTAAATACCGAATCGGTAAAGCCTATTGATTCCTATGGGCTTCAAAGCCCATAGGAATCAATAGGCTTTACCGATTCGGTATTTACCGAATCAGTAAATACCGAATTTCACAAGGGTGCAGGGGGTGTCACTTTGACACCCCCTGGCCCCCCCCTAAACAGGATTGGGTGCCATGTGGCAGGCATACAAGCCCTAGGGGCAGGTCTGCCTGCCACATGGCATAGGTGTGCATGCACACATGTGCATGCACACCGGAATCGGTATTTTACCATGAAGTTGGATTTCATGGTAAAATACCGATTCGTTAAGGCATTTGGGACTCAGAAGAGTCCCACCTACATATGGAATTTACAGAATCGGTAAAATTACCGATTCGGTATTTTACCGAATCGGTAATTTTACCGATTCTCTAAATGTAGATTTACCTACATGTGGCCTTGGATTTAGGCCCCTACATACCGATTGGCCATTTACGGGTCGGTAACGGCCGAAATCGGCTGTTACCGGTCGGTAAATGGCCTGAAACGGCCACCTACATCGGGCCCTTTATCCTTTATTTTTTTCTGTAAGTACATACATGTTTTTGCAGCAATCAGCACTGTGGATGGGGTCCTTGGGTCTTTAAAAATTCAGAAAGGGGGTCTGTGTGGCTTTGCAGCACTGTAGGACTTGGGCTTTTTGGCTAAAGGTCTCTAAACATTTTGCTTTCCCCCTAGACCGCTTTCCTGACATAGAGTTGCCAATTTAGGTACTTTGGGTACTTTGCCACTGCTGATCAGTGTCACAGTACAAGTGTTTCCTGTGTAATGTGTAATGATAATTGGTTGGCCATGATTAATATGGTTGCTTAACTAGTAAAGTCCCTACTGATGTGCACTGTGTGTGCCAGGGCTAGTAATAGAAAGGTGCGTGGAGAAGGGAACTCAGGCTTGCAGTGTATGGCCTGCGCACAGATTACTAAGTTAGCATGTTGTCCTGACAAGTGCAACCTCTTGTCAGGCCTTACTTTCCCTTTTGAATACACGGTGGGCACCCCTGTGGCAGGTCCCGGGTAACCCCTGGGCAGGGTGCAGTGTAAGTAAAAGGCAGGACATACACTGAGGTGTGTACTATGTCCTGATAGTGAAAAACACTGCATTTCGTTTTTCACTGGTGAAAGGCCATCCTGCCCATAGGACAGAATGGGGGAGGCTGGGTATTGTGTTTTGTTAGCCTAGTTTCCTATAAGTTTAAAATGGAGAGGCGAAGTTTAGTATGTATGAACGCACAGTGTCATAACACATCGTTCTATGAAAGTGGTTTTGTCACTGTGTGTTCTGAAACCACTCTTAGAAAGTGGCTGAGTTTTGTGCTTTAAGCTTTTCTGTGTGTCTCTGCCGAATGTGGATTGACTGTCTGGATCTGAGAGGAGCTGTGGGAGGTCTTGACCCAGGGAGGGCGATTGAGATGGCACCAGGCTCACCAGCATCTAGAGAGTAAGCGAGGAGAAGCCCGGGAGGTGACGAGGCCTGGGTTGCTGCTTTAATACAATGACCCATCTCCTGATGAGTGATTAAGGATCCAGACCCCCAGTATCAAAGGGGGAAAGGTGACCCTGGGAGGGAGACACCCAGAACTGATTTAGGCAGGGGTCAGGGACCCCTGAGCACAACTAACTTCAAAGACATATAGGGGTATAACTATAAGAGCTGGGACCCCTGAACGTTGGAATGGATCAGAAATGGATTGAGACTGAAAAGGCTAGGACCTATTTTGTGGTCAAGAGGAACGTCTGCTAAGGAAGGAACAACTGAAGAGACTTCTGGGGAAGGACCAATCCTTGCTTTGCGTTATGGGGCTGGTCTGAAGTTTGCTGTCTTAACCAAGCAAGTGAAGTACTAAAAAAATAACATAAAGGGCTATACCTACCAATAGCACCAATCCCATTACCCAATAAATTAGTCAGTTGGTAGTGAAGAATAGTTCAACCATTTATTAAGCAAGATTCTCTATAGAGGAGCCCTTTCCAACCCTCACCCACCAGGTGTGCGGAGAAGACTGTTGGCTCGTATTCAAACATGAGGTTATATACTTTTCGGTTCAACACATATATTCACAGTAATGGAAAAACACCAGTTGGCCCTTGAGCTCCAAGGAAGGACCATATATGGCACACATGATTAGTTCAAAGCTTAACTATTTATTACTGGGAAGGTCAGGAGGGGTGACTTTCGTCTTGGTGCCCAGGAGTGTTGGC
>NW_028253991.1:0-25073 GCF_964263255.1 Lissotriton vulgaris
ATTAAGCATGGGCGAATTTTGCAGATTCGCGGTTCGCGAATTTGCATAATGACGAATTCGCAATCCGCAAAATCCGCGAACTCTCACGAATTTGCGTTTTTTTTCCTTTTTTTGTGTTCGCAAGGGTTTCTGCCAGTTCGCAAGGGTTTTGTACCAGTTCGCAATTGCGAACTTACTTGCGAATTTGCGCGAGATCGAATTCGGAAGCCGCAAATTCGTGCGAATATGCGATTTGTTTTTTGCGGCGTGTTAGTTCGCAAGGTTTTGTGCGTTTTAGTGAGCCGCTTGTAGCGCAACGGCGCAAAGTTACCCTCACGGTCGTTCACGGGCGCGGCCATCTTGTTTGCATGACGTATTTCCGTTTCCGGGCGCGATGTGTAATCTTGCAAAGTGTGCGGCTCGCTAGTACAAGTTCGCGTGTGATCGCAAGGAAAATCTCGCGCGAACTTACCCACGCGGTCGTGAACGGGCGCGGCCATCTTGTTTCTCATTCATTGCTATGGTTCTGGGCATGCTTTCTGTATCCTCTCTGAATCTCTGCCATCCTTTGCTTGTTTGAAGTTTTTTTTATCTATTTTACTTATTATCTATCCCTCTATTTTTCAAGCTCTATATTTTTGTGTTTCCTGCTACATTTGGTTAATTTTAAACTACTTTTTTAAGCTCTTTTCTTTTCTTCTTCCCTATTCTATTTCTTATTTATTATTTACCTTCCTTTCTGCCCAGACCATGGTAAAGGGAGCCGGGAAGCATCCTGAGAAGGGGAAGGGTCCCGCACCCCGTGCCCGGCTCCTGTGCGGGGGTTTGAGGGGGGAGCAGGTCACAGCCCGGGAGATCTTTAGCGCAGAGGAGGTGGCCACACTAGTTTTTTATGTTCAGCGCCGCCTCCCCAGGTCCATCATGGCAGGCGGCAAGATCGTTAGCGGGTACGGGATCCGGGAGCGCCAGAAGCGGTGGGAGAAGGTGTGCCGGGTCATGTACCAACACTCTCGGGTCCGGCGCACCTACAACCAGGCCACCCACAGTTGGACGGATCTCCTGGACCGGGAACGCGACTTGATCAACCTGCTCGGCCTCGAGATCCCTGGCCTTGGTGAGTAATAGTAGCTATTTCTTCACTACTCTGTTTTCTCCTGGTCTGTGTGTTATTATATTGCAAATTTTTGTTTTTTACCAAGAGCAATAATGCTGCTGATTACATTGTAGGTAAATTATATTTCAAAATCTTCTGTGCATTTCAGGTGCACTGCTCTCCTTCTCAGTAGCGTTGCTACTATGCTTATTTGTTTTCGATTTTGTGTTCATTTCATTGGCCTGAGAAATTATGTATGAATGTAGTTTAAAGAACTGCGTAATGCTAGACACTAAGGGTCAGATTTTTAATTACCGGCACATCCCTGCAAAGTAGCAGGGATGCACCAGTAATTGTGCGCCACGCCACCACCACCCATGGTGCGCCATATTTACAATGCGGCGCACCATGGGGCCAAAACGTCACAGAAGCGTTACGCATCTGTGCCGTAATGGCGGCGCATTGCTGGAGTTGTGTCGCAACGATGGCGCAGCTCCAGCAATGCTCTGGGGTGCCTTATCTCCCCAATGCTGCGTCAAGCCGTACGTCTGCTTCAAGCAGGCTCAGGGTTTGAGTCAAGCATCATTGTCCTAAAAGTGACTGATTGAAATCTTGTAGATTTCCCTCATCCACTTTTAGGATGCGTTCCTGCACAGGAACGCCCTCCCTTGCGCCGGAACGCCCCCTGATGGCGCAGGGCTTTACAACGTGATGCATCTCCCATATGCGTCACGTTGTTAATATACGCCGCACCATGGCGCCTCTTTTGTTCTGCCGCTGCGTCACAAAATTCCTGCAACAATTGTTATTGTTATATTGTTAGCTTCGGTTTCTGTAGGGCCAACTCACCGGCTGGTCTCAAGGCGCTCATGACCGAAGGACAAAACAACTCTTAAACAGATGGAAGAGTCAGTAGCGTGTTGAAATTAATGTGAACCCAAGGCCTCCCTGAATAGAAATGTTTTTAATGATTTCCTGAAGCGTAGGAGGTTACCTTCTTTACGAAGGGACTCAGGTAGTCTGTTCCAGATTTGAGGAACTAAAACTGAGAAAGATCTCCCGCCCTTCGTTGCCAGTTTAAACCGTGGGCAGACTAGCAACTGAACGTCAGATGACCTCAGTCTTCGTTCAGGTTTATGGATCTCCATTCGTTCCTTGATGTAGGCAGGTGCTTGCCCATAAATTGCCTTATGGGCCGTGCAAAGGCTTTTAAACTCTGCCCTTTGCCTAATAGGAAGCCAATGGAGGCTCTGTAGCAGAGGAGAGACATGGGATCTTCTTGGGAGTCTGAAGATGAGTTGTGCAGCATCGTTCAGAACCACCTGCAGTCTATTGGTCAGATTTTTTGGTAGACCCAGATAGAGAGCATTCCCGTAGTCCAGCCTTGAGATAATTGTAGCCGAAACTACAGTGCGAAGCATGGATGTGGAGAGAAGGGGAACTAGTTTGCGCAGTTGTCTGATTAGACCGGTACAGGTCTCTACAACCGAGGAGATCTGGCTGGCCATTGACAATTCGCTGTCAATCTTAATTCCAAGGCTTTTCACCTTGTCACAGGGAGTTGGGGTGGGACCCAGTTCTTGAGGCCAGTATAGATGGCTCCATGGCGAGCTTATGGTCGAAACCACTAAAACCTCCGTTTTTTCTGGATTGATTTTCAGCAGATTTGCCGTCATCCAACTGACTACAAATCTGAGGATATCCTGAGCATACTTCTGTGCAGAGACTGTGTTGTCTATGCTAAGTAGCAGCTGGGTGTCGTCAGCGTAATTAAATACGCGACAGCCCATGTTTACCAGGGAGTTGATCAATGGTTCTGTGCAAAGATTAAATAATACTGGGGATAGTGAGGAGCCCTGAGGGACTCCGCACGTCAGGTTACCCACCTCCGATAAACTATCCCCCAGCTGAATCCGCTGTGTCCTACCTAACAGGAAGGATTGAAGCCATTGGAAGGCCCTATCCCGAATCCCGAACTTGGCCAACCTATCCAAGAGCAGGGTTTGGCTGACAGTATCGAACGCCGCTGAAAGATCTAAAAGTATCAGGGCGCTCGGTTTTTTACTGTCAGCCATCCCCCTAAGCTCATCTAGCACCGAGAGCATCACCAACTCGGTGCTATGGTGTGCACGAAATCCTGCCAGACGCTCCTGGAAGAGATGGTGAGACTCCAGGAACGGAGCCAGGGACTTCAGCACATGTTGTTCTAGGATTGTGGACAAGAACAGTAGTTGGGAGATAGGCCTGTAATTTTTCAAGATGGTAGGATCAGCTCCTGGCTTCTTTATCAGTGGCTTCACTCTGGCTTCCTTAAAACTGGCTGGTGCCATCCCTGTTTCCAGTGAATTGTTCAGGAGGGAGGTAATCTGGTCTTCTAGAATGGGGCGTGCCAAACGAAAGACACTAGGGGGGCATGGGTCTGCCGGGGAGCCCGATTTAGTTTTGCTCATAAGTTGTTCATGACTCATCGGATCTATTAATGGAAATTGTGAGATAGTGACTTCAGAAGGAGTCTGAACATCCTGAGGTATATTAGATCCGGGTACTGTGCTCTGCCTGATATCAGAGAGGATAGTGTCTACCTTCTCCAAAAAGTAGTCTTGAAACATGTTGCAACTGATTGTTATTTCAGTATTTTCAGGTTTTTTGCTCAACTCAGTTAGAATTTTGAATGTTTCTTTCTGGACATTTTCAGCTTGGTTTATCCGAATTTCGTAGTAGTTAGCTTTAGTGGCCAGAGTAAGTTTTTTATATGCGTTGAGCAAGTTTTTGTACTGTGTTCGATCCCCTTCATCTTTAGTTTTCCTCCAGCTTCTTTCAGCTTGACGGAGTTTCTTTTTATGTTCTCTTAGAGACGATGTAAACCATGGTGCCCCCTTTCCTGCTCCTTTAGTAAGTTGTAGCTTCTCCGGTGCGATCTGATCAAACGCTTTCTTCAGATTACACACTATATCTCTATAATCTTGGTCTAAATTACCATTAAAGATCATTGGTTTAACAAGTTCCGAAAGACTGTCCGTTAAAGTTTGTAAATCAACTTTCCTCCATTGACTGACTTTCTTCATTTTAGGGGGAGGTTGTATCAGCTTTACATCGATAGGGATGTTACAATAGAGCAAAAGAGCTGCAAGGGGCTTCTAAATCTGCCCCTACAGACTCAAGTCCAGTCCTTCCTTTGTACACCTGGCAATAAGAAGAAATAGTGGTGGTGGATTGATAGTTTGAGTATTTTAATGACTGGTTAATGTAGTAGGAAACTTTTTAGTGTTGTCGCTGATCTGCAATCACGATGGACTTTGTCTGTCACTTGGCGTGCTGCGGACTGCTGCCTGCCAGTCCTAGGCAAACCTATTTAGTAGTTTGTTTAGTGAGTTACATAACTTTCCAAGACGACGGTCCGCAAATCAAGCAATACTAATATCGTAGTAGACCACATGAGATAGGTCAATATATCCCGTGGAATAGTTGTCTATTTGCTATTTCGCCAAAATATTTTGTTATTGTTCTTTTGAAATGTTTGATTTGGTTGACAAATATCATCCATGTTTTCTGTTCTTTCTTTCTTTCATGTTGTACATCAGCTCCCTCCAGGGGCAAGAGGACATTGGAGGAGGCTGCTGCTGCTGCTGAACAAGGCCAGGATCGGTCAGGCGAGGGCTCCTTTGCTGGCCCCGGTAAGTTTTAATTTTAATATAGAGTACCTATTTTTTCCTAGCGTTCCTTATTGGATTTTTTCTAAATCGTCTTTGATCTTCTTGTAGACTGTATCTAAATTCTTATCCTGCCTTGACTATGACTCCATGTGGTATTACTAGATTATTCTTATTAATCTGCCTTGTAGCTAACTAAGATTGCACATTTGGCAAAAGGTGTAAAACGAAACTCCCATTCTAGTCAGCAATAGCTCTATGCACTGAGTGCAGTCCTCTGGGATTGTCCATAATGTCTTTTCAAGTCTTCTAAATGTTTATGCTTTGACAATTACCAACAATAAAAAGGTGAATGACCACCAAGAAAGAATAAGATACTACTTTACTTTTGGTTTGGATAGGAGGACAGTCCATACTACTACTGTTGCAGGGACAAATCTGCACAAACAGAACTATGGACACTAAATAGTGCATTGTTTATCAATTATAATAGGCGCAGGTAGACTTTCCACATACCTCAATGATATCAGATTTTGAAGAAACCCCAATCTCCTTACTGACTAGATAGTGTGGCAGAGTCATTTAGCTCCCGAATTCATCGATGATTCATCCCCAATGATGATTATTCAACGAGGGACAAGAGTACGGAGTCAGAGTCCAGAAGTGTCATAGGCATGGACTCATGCTTGTAAATTGCAAAACCTTTTGCTCATTCACTCATGACCAAAAACCACAGAGTCTATTTAAGTTTTAAAGCTTTATTAAAAGTAAAAATATTTATTAAAATCAAGCTTGTCATAAAACATAAACGGTTGATTTAAAATGGAAAAGTGCTTATAGTGATTTATTTCACACATTTATTGTGGGCGAGCCGAGCCCTCACCTGGTTTTAACTTTCATTTTTCTTTTTGGTGCTGAATCATTGGTCTCTTCGTCCTAGTTATGATGATTTGTTCTTAGAAGTGAAGCTTCTGTCTGTTATGAGAAAAATGGTGCGTGTTAAAAAGCAAGCATTCATCAGTTGTGCCAAAAAGTGCAGCAAGACAACACCCTTCCCTGGAAAAAGGGACATTTTTACTTTAGAATAGACAGTCACAAATTATTAGATTGGTTTCTGTATTCACATTTCTTCATTCCTAGACAAAATACTAGTGAGTGGTGTATGTCTATGAAATCTAACATTCTTAAATGTACTTTGTAGGTTGAACATCTGGTGCTGGGCCCAGCACGGAGGTGGAGGAGGAATGCTCTGGGGAGGAGGCGGTGCAAGTGCCGGACCAAACTGCTGTGCGGGTTGCCACGGTAGTGGCGGGCAGTGGTAAGCTCCTATATTCCTTGCAGACTGCATAGTGTGCTCCCGTGAGAAAACGTAAGGTTTGTCCAGATGAGAGACATGAAGAAGAATGATTGACATATAGTTTGAATGGATGGATTCCTGGATCATGGTACTATCTGACTCTTAGATAGCATATGTGTATCTAGAGAGAGTAGACGGTCACTGGATGAACTAAGTGTTACTTTGAAAAGCATGTAACACCGCACCCGCACGTCCGTCCCAGTGTAGGAAAGGCAAGGAAAAGAAGTTGTAATTTTGTCCGAATACTATCATGAATAGTAGTAGTAGTTTGTATTGCAAGCACAGCATATATCCGGCTATTACGATGGCCACTCACTACCTCTGTTAATAAGTTTAGTAGAACTCGGTCATTCATGTGTGGATGTATCACTGTTCACTCAATAAAAAGCAAAGCACCTAAAGTCATCCCATATGTAAGCAAAAACATACCATGTGCAGTGATAGATAATCAGATTATTTATCTTCTTCATTTTCCTTTTCTAGTATTCATTGGCACTGTAGGGTGAAAGTTACATTAATTACGCAGTAGCCCTTGTAACAAGTTTTCTCAGGGCCACCCGTAATAAAAAAGTAAGAGCATTACCACCTGCATGTACTGGACTGGTACAGTAACGCAAGTCTGTCTCACTCATCATGGTGGGCGTCTGTTTTTCTCGGGTGCAAGTTGACTGCGCTGGCATTATGCCGGCTTGCAAAAGTTAACGTACCAATTTTACTAAACAAGAGAGAAGAATAAGAATAAGACTGGTGTACTGTCGACTCTAATGGAGTGAGTTCATAGTGCTCGTAGAATTGATTCCTTAAACTCCCACTAATGTTAAAGCACGGATGAAGAAGTGGGAGGTTAGATAGATACTCGCCACAATAGTTATGTACTGCGCTTGCAAGTTGCTAGTTCTACTGTGACACAACTTTCTGCTGAATCATTTTGTGTTAATCTTAAAGAGCATTGGTTACAGACTATGTCTTTTTCTTCATTCATATAGATGCTCCTTCCAAACCAACACGGAAGGAGCTGGCTAGACGGGCCCGGCAACGGAGGCTGGAGGCCACTGTCGCCGAATATCGGCGGCTGGTGGCCCAGGAGGAGGAGGACACGCAGAGTACGTCTACAACATCTACGGCGACACCTGCATCCTCCTCCATGCTCCCTGGGTCAGCCAGTCAGAGCAGCAGGTCTCCAGCGGTACGGAGCCGGGGTACCGCAGCCACCCGCCACCGCCGAGCAGCAAAGAAATCAGCTGCCCCCCACAGCAGTTACAAAAAAAGGATGCACCGCCTTTCCCTGAGGGTGTCCTACCTCGAGCAGGAGCTCCTCAACACCAAAACCCTGCTCGAGACCCTCCGCAAGGAGCATGCCGAGCTTGCCCGGAAAGTCAACAGCGGCAGCCAGCAGTAGGAGGAGACTGCCCCTTGCCCCTTTTTTAAAGACTTCTGGGGGATGGTAATTGGGAGTTTGGTTTTTTGGACTTTTCACAGACATTCGTTGGGGTTAGGGAGTGGGGGTGGGTTGGGTCTTGCGGGAGATTATTTTTGTTAGGGATTTTAATATACTTTAAACTTTATCTTAGCATACGTGTTTTTTTTACTGCTTTTAAGGCTGGTGGGTGGGGGTTTAACAGTAAGTTTGTTTTCCTGAAACTTAAGTGGCATCTTGATTCAAGTTGTGTAATTAATTACCCAAATGTTTTCAAAACTAAGTGCCTCTCACAGAGTAAGTGAATTCAATAGTCCTAGGACTTTACTAGTACTAGCGTCAGTCTCTCCTAATACTCCATTATACTTCCTCCCCCCAAACGCTTATCTTACCTGTAAATTGTGTTTGGAAATAGTGCTAGGCCCAGGGCTGGCTGCACGGCAAATGGCGATTAAGGTTGGCAATCCTGGGCGGATGAAATGTCATCATTGCGGTGGTACTAGTGGTGTTACACAGTGGCAGTTGCAACACCTGAAAAAAAAGAAAATGAAACCTTGTTTGTCCTTACCGTAGCATTAGAACGGTACAATAGAGAATGTAGCAGGTGACAGTACACCAGAACAGTGCCACAATGTAGCCTAACAAATGCTAAAGCATTGAAAGTATAACTAGTACTTGCGTTGAATTTCTTTGACATTGGCTACTACTACAAGAAATAGTACCGAAGGTGAAAGACACAGCAGCGTAATAATTTGCCACGTCTAGGAGGAGGATGTTCTTGATGACCAATCAGGTTGATGGCGCACATGAAAATCTGCTTTCATTTGCCAATAGTGACTGAATGTCAAGCTGAGTAAGAATAGAATATATCCTCGGATTCCTTCACCAGCCTCTTGCTATGACCTTAACCTCCCCAGCAAGTGTGTGGAATTATTGCTGTCATTTAGTCACACATCAATCAAAACCACACAGCCCGGGGGAAGAGGGTTAGGGTTTGGAAAATGGATGGGAATGGGGGATTTTGGGAAAGTTTTGTTGAGAGAAGAAAAAAAAGCACAGCATGGACAAACAATCTTTGGGTACAAAGCTAACCATAACTCTTTTAAGTGGCATAAAGGAAGTGCATGCACTACTGCATGCATGGTTACTGAAAAGTAAGTAGTACTTTCGACAACTGTGAATGAAAGAATGAGACAGTACAGGGCTGCAGTACTAATAATGTGTTTTCACTTGCCTATCTCTGCACTCAGAGAAACACTTCTTACATTAAATTGGGTTTAAAAAATAGCAAAAGTAAAACCTATAGAATGGCTGTAGGGATGAATTTAGAAGCAGAGATCAAAGAAATGCAGAGTCACACTCATAGAAGTTCACAGCAATAACATTACTTAAAAGATAATTAGAAAAGAACGGATACTGTGGGCCAGATTTATGTTAACTGGCGCATCCCCAGGGATGCGCCAGTTAACATGCGCCACAGTGCGCCACAGCTCCGCCAGCCATGGTGCGCCGCATTTATAATGCGGCGCACCGTGGTGCAAAAACGGCACAGATGCGTGACGCATCTGTGCCGGAAATGTGGCGCATTGCTGGAGCTGCATCGCAAGCGCGACGCAGCTCCAGCAAGGCTCGGGGGTGCCCCATTTTAACAATGCTGCGTCAAGACCTACGCCTGCTTCAAGCAGGCGCAGGCTTTTGACGCAGCATTGGCTTAAAAGTGACTGAGTGAAATCTCATAGATTTCACTCAGCCACTTTTGCGAGGCGCACCTGCCCCGGAACGCCCACCCTGCGCCGGAACGCCCACAAGCGGCGCAGGGCTTTACAACGTGACGCATCTGCCTAGATGCGTCACATTGTAAATCGTTCGTAGGGATGCGCCACGTTTACGCCGCCTTGCGTGACGCAACAGCGGCGTAAACGTGGCGCAAGGGCCTCATAAATCTGCCCCTGTATCTGTATGCTGTTGTAGTTGTCCTGTTGAATTTGGTAAGTTGCATGCATCAAACCATTCCTCTTATTAGCGGGACTCCTCCATTCCAGCTGACGCTCCGTCCATCAATGTTGGTGACCAGAAGACACCCTGTCCACTGCCTGCCTGGCGGATGCTGAATTGCGGCTCGCTAATGTGAAGCCTGACTTCATCCTTTTTTTCCCATTGCACAGACTGAAACCCGGCCTGTAATTATTGATGGAAAAACAGGAAGTGATATTAGAACACCACTGACAAATAAATATATGGTATGTACGCTGTGTAGTCAAAAAGTCACACTTTGAGTTTCCTAATAGACAGTACAATATTTTTGAAAGTACGTACTCTGTCTGAGTCTCCTTTTGAAGGATAAATAAGTATGGGTGAATTAATTTAGCGGATCTTTCCCCTCAAGCTAGGTGTACTGTAAACTGTGTTACAGAACAAAATTAGACCTTCCCAGCAGTGCTCCCAGACCCTTACTAAACCCAGTCGCAAAAATGTAGAAGATCCCCAATCAGATCTCAAAAAACGGGGCCTAGTAGAAAAATGGTGACAAAACATACTTTGAAAGTAAAGTAGGCCCAAATCTCCCCTTACCCACCGTGGATTGTATTCAAACCACTTGCAAGCAAGCAAAAGTATCCATACCCAGCATCGCTCCAAGACTCGCAAACCCCCCCACAAACAGCCCCCCGCCCAAACACATGCAATACAATACTGGTAACCCTAACGAGCCCTAAGTTAAGAATAGTGGCAAAACCTTTCTTTAACTAGGCCAAATCCCCCCTTTCCCACCATGGATTTTCTTCGAATCACTTGCAACCAAATATACACATTCCCACGAGTGCTCTAAGACCCCATAACCCAGTTGCAAAAATCTAGAATACCCCCAAACACATGGAATACTGCTGCTAGTGCTAACCCTAATGAACCCTAAGTTACAAAAAGTGCCAAAAGGCTTTTCAGCATGGATTTTCTCCAAACCACTTTTATTCGGTATTAGACCTTCCCAGCAATGCCCCAAGACCCGCCAACCCACCCGCAAAAAAGCACAACACCCCCAAACAGGCAAAAAGCAAAAATGGAAAATCTCATACTTACAATATTTTTCGGCCTTCTTTCAATTCTGTCCAAAAGCGCTGTGCAGCTAGGCCCCTAACTCCCCTTTTCCACCATGGATTTCCTGAAAAACAAATGCAATCAAAATTAGGCTGTGTCAGCAGTGCTCCCAGACCCCGAAACCCACCCACAAACACCAGGAAGCCCCCCAAACAGGCCCCCGAAAACGCTAAATTGAGCGAAATGTCAGAAAATGCAAAAACTTTTTCCTCTTGGATTTTGTCCAAACCACTTTTATCTGGTATTAGACCTTCCCAGCAATGGCCCCAAAGCCGTCAACCCAGGCGGAAACTAGTAGAAGACCCCCAAACTGCCAAAACGCAAAAGTACAAAAATGGGGACTTAGTAATTTTCAGGCCAATTTCCAAAGTCACTCCGCGCGCGCTCTGCAGCTAGGCCCTAACTCCCCTTTGCCACCATGGATTTTCTTCACACCACTTGCAATCAAAAGTATCAATACCCAGCAGTGCTCCCAGACCCCGAAACCCACCCACAAATACCAGGAAGCCCCCCATACAGGCCCCCGAAAACATGATAGTGAGCAAAAAGGCAAAAACATTTTCAAGTCTGATTTTCGCCAAACCACTTTTATCCGGTATTAGACCTTCCCAGCAATTCCCCAAGACCCGCCAACCCACCCGCAAAAAAGCACAACACCCCCAAACAGGCAAAAAGCAAAAATGGAAAATCTCATGCAATATTTTTCGGCCTTCTTTCAATTCTGTCCAAACGCGCTGTGCAGCTAGGCCCTAACTCCCCTTTTCCACCATGGATTTCCTGAAATACAAATGCAATCACAATTAGACTGTGCCAGCAATGCTCCCAGACCCCAAAACCCACCCATAAACACCCAGAACCCCCCCAAAATGCACCTCAAAGACAAGCAAGTCAGCAAAAACGCAAAAAAGAATTTGCCTCCGATTTTGTCCAAACCACTTTTATCTGGTATTAGACCTTCCCAGCAATGGCCCCAGAGCCGCCAACCCAGGCGGAAACTAGTAGAAGACCCCCAAACAGCCAAAAAGCAAAACTTCAAAAATGGGCACTTAGAAATTTTCAGGCAAATTTCCAGAATCACTCCGCGCGCTCTCTGCAGCAAGGGCCTAACTCCCCTTTGCCGCCATTAATTTGCTTCAAACCTCTTGCAATCAAAAGTATCCATACCCAGCAGAGCTCCCAGACCCCGAAACCCACCCACAAACACCAGGAAGCACCCCAAACAGGCCCCCGAAAATGCTAAATTGAGCGAAATGTCAGAAAATGCAAAAACTTTTTCCTCATGGATTTTGTCCAAACCACTTTTCTCCGGTATTAGACCTTCCCAGCAATGGCCCCAGAGCCGTAAACCCAGGTGGAAACTAGTAGAAGACCCCCAAACAGCCAAAAAGCAAAAGTACAAAAATGGGGACTTAGTAATTTTTAGGCCAAATTTCCAAAATCACTCCGCGTGCGCTCTGCAGCTAGGCTTAAACTCCCTTTTGCCATCATGGATTTTCTTCAAACCACTTGCAATCAAAAGTATCCATACCCAGAAGTTCTCCCAGACCCCGAAACCCACCCACAAACACCAGGAAGCCCCCCAAACAGGCCCCCAAAAACATGATAGTGAGCAAAAAGGCAAAAGCTTTTTAAAGTCTGATTTTCGGCAAACCACTTTTATCCGGTATTAGACCTTCCCAGCATTGCCCCAAGACCCGCCAACCCACCCGCAAAAAAGCACAACACCCCCCAACAGGCAAAAAGCACAAATAGAAAATCTCATACAATATTTTTCGCCCTTCTTTCAATTCTGTCCAAACGCGCTGTGCAGCTAGGCCCTAACTCCCCTTTTCCACCATGGATTTCCTGAAAAACACATGCAATCAAAAATTAGACTGTGCCAGCAGTGCTCCCAGACCCCAAAACCCACCCACAAACACCCCCCCAAACAGCACCTCAAAGACAAGCAAGTCAGCAAAAACGCAAAATAATTTCGCCTCCGATTTTGTCCAAACCACTTTTATCCGGTATTAGACCTTCCCAGCAATGGCCCCAGAGCTGTCAACCCAGGCGGAAACTAGTAGAAGACCCCCAAACAGCCAAAAAGCAAAACTTCAAAAATGGGCACTTAGAAATTTTCAGGCAAATTTCCAGAATCACTCTGCGCGCGCTCTGCAGCTAGGCCCTAACTCCCCTTTGCCGCCATGGATTTTCTTCAAACCACTTGCAATCAAACGTATCCATACCCAGCAGTGCTTCCAGGCCCTGAAACCCACCCACAAACACCAGGAAGCCCCCCAAACAGGTCCCCGAAAAAGGAAAATTGAGCAAAATGTCAGAAAATGCAAAAACTTTTTCCTCATGGATTTTGTCCAAACCACTTTTATCCGGTATTAGACCTTCCCAGCAATGGCCCCAGAGCCGTCAACCCAGGCGGAAACTAGTAGAAGACCCCTAAACAGCCAAAAAGCAAAACTTCAAAAATGGGCACTTAGACATTTCCACACAAATTTCCAGATTCACTCCGCGCGCGCTCTGCAGCTAGGCCCTAACTCCACTTTGCCACCATGGATTTGCTTCAAACCTCTTGCAATCAAAAGTATCCATACCCAGCAGTGCTCCCAGATCCCAGAACCCACCCACAAACACCAGGAAGCCTCCCAAACAGGCCCCCAAAAACCACAATTGAGCGAAATGTCAGAAAATGCAAAAACCATTTCCTCATGGATTTTGTCCAAACCACTTTTATCCGGTATTAGACCTTCCCAGCGATGGCCCCAGAGTCGTCAACCCAGGCGGAAACTAGTAGAAGACCCCCAAACAGCCAAAAAGCAAAAGTACAAAAATGGGGACTTAGTAATTTTCAGGCCAATTTCCAAAATCACTCCGCGCGCGCTCTGCAGCTAGGCCCTAACTCCCCTTTGCCACCATGGATTTTCTTCAAACCACTTGCAATCAAAAGTATCCATACCCAGCAGTGCTTCCAGACCCCGAAACCCAGCCACAAACACCAGGAAGCCCCCCAAACAGGCCCCCAAAAACGCTAAATTGAGCAAAATGTCAGAAAATGCAAAAACTTTTTCCTCATGGATTTTGTCCAAACCACTTTTATCCGGTATTAGACCTTCCCAGCAATTGCCCCGAAGCCGTCAACCCAGGCGGAAACTAGTAGAAGACCCCCATACAGCCAAAAAGCAAAAGTACAAAAATGGGGACTTCGTAATTTTCAGGACAATTTCCAAAATCACTACGTGCGCGCTCTGCAGCTAGGCCCTAACTCCCCTTTGCCACCATGGATTTTCTTCAAATTACTTGCAATCAAAAGTATCCATACCCAGCAGTGCTCCCAGACCCCGAAACCCACCTACAAACACCAGGAAGCCCCCCAAACAGGCCCCCGAAAACATGATAGTGAGCAAAAAGGCAAACACTTTTTAAAGTCTGATTTTCACCAAACCACTTTTGTCCGGTATTAGACCTTCCCAGCAATGCCCCAAGACCCGCCAACCCACCCGCAAAAAAGCACAACACCCCCAAACAGGCAAAAAGCACAAATGGAAAATCTCATACAATGTTTTTCGGCCTTCTTTCAATTCTGTCCAAACGCGCTGTGCAGCTAGGCCCTAACTCCCCTTTTCCACCATGGATTTCCTGAAAAACAAATGCAATCAAAATTAGACTGTGCCAGCAGTGCTCCCAGACCCCAAAACCCACCCACAAACACCCCCCCAAACAGCACCTCAAAGACAAGCAAGTCAGCAAAAACACAAAAAATTTCGCCTCCGATTTTGTCCAAACCACTTTTATCCGGTATTAGACCTTCCCAGCAATGGCCCCAGAGCCGTCAACTCAGGCGGAAACTAGTAGAAGACCCCCAAACAGCCAAAAAGCAAAACTTCAAAAATGGGCACAGACATTTCCAGGCAAATTTCCAGATTCACTCCGCGCGCATTCTGCAGCTAGGCCCTAACTCCACTTTGCCACCATGGATTTGCTTCAAACCTCTTGCAATCAAAAGTATCCATACCCAGCAGTGCTCCCAGACCCCCAAACCCACCCACAAACACCAGGAAGCCTCCCAAACAGGCCCCCGAAAACCATAATTGAGCGAAATGTCAGAAAATGCAAAAACCATTTCCTCATGGATTTTGTCCAAACCACTTTTATCCGGTATTAGACCTTCCCAGCAATGGCCCCAGAGCCGTCAACCCAGGCGGAAACTAGTAGAAGACCCCTAAACAGCCAAAAAGCAAAACTTCAAAAATGGGCACTTAGACATTTCCAGGCAAATTTCCAGATTCACTCCGCGCGCGCTCTGCAGCTAGGCCCTAACTCCACTTTGCCACCATGGATTTGCTTCAAACCTCTTGCAATCAAAAGTATCCATACCCAGCAGTGCTCCCAGATCCCAGAACCCACCCACAAACACCAGGAAGCCTCCCAAACAGGCCCCCAAAAACCATAATTGAGCGAAATGTCAGAAAATGCAAAAACCATTTCCTCATGGATTTTGTCCAAACCACTTTTATCCGGTATTAGACCTTCCCAGCGATGGCCCCAGAGTCGTCAACCCAGGCGGAAACTAGTAGAAGACCCCCAAACAGCCAAAAAGCAAAAGTACAAAAATGGGGACTTAGTAATTTTCAGGCCAATTTCCAAAATCACTCCGCGCGCGCTCTGCAGCTAGGCCCTAACTCCCCTTTGCCACCATGGATTTTCTTCAAACCACTTGCAATCAAAAGTATCCATACCCAGCAGTGCTTCCAGACCCCGAAACCCAGCCACAAACACCAGGAAGCCCCCCAAACACGCCCCCAAAAACGCTAAATTGAGCAAAATGTCAGAAAATGCAAAAACTTTTTCCTCATGGATTTTGTCCAAACCACTTTTATCCGGTATTAGACCTTCCCAGCAATGGCCCCGGAGCCGTCAACCCAGGCGGAAACTAGTAGAAGACCCCCATACAGCCAAAAAGCAAAAGTACAAAAATGGGGACTTCGTAATTTTCAGGACAATTTCCAAAATCACTACGTGCGCGCTCTGCAGCTAGGCCCTAACTCCCCTTTGCCACCATGGATTTTCTTCAAATTACTTGCAATCAAAAGTATCCATACCCAGCAGTGCTCCCAGACCCCAAAACCCACCCACAAACACCAGGAAGCCCCCCAAACAGGCCCCCGAAAACATGATAGTGAGCAAAAAGGCAAAAACTTTTTAAAGTCTGATTTTCACCAAACCACTTTTATCCGGTATTAGACCTTCCCAGCAATGCCCCAAGACCCGCCAACCCACCCGCAAAAAAGCACAACACCCCCAAACAGGCAAAAAGCACAAATGGAAAATCTCATACAATATTTTTCGGCCTTCTTTCAATTCTGTCCAAACGCGCTGTGCAGCTAGGCCCTAACTCCCCTTTTCCACCATGGATTTCCTGAAAAACAAATGCAATCAAAATTAGACTGTGCCAGCAGTGCTCCCAGACCCCAAAACCCACCCACAAACACCCCCCCAAACAGCACCTCAAAGACAAGCAAGTCAGCAAAAACACAAAAAATTTCGCCTCCGATTTTGTCCAAACCACTTTTATCCGGTATTAGACCTTCCCAGCAATGGCCCCAGAGCTGTCAACCCAGGCGGAAACTAGTAGAAGACCCCCAAACAGCCAAAAAGCAAAACTTCAAAAATGGGCACAGACATTTCCAGGCAAATTTCCAGATTCACTCCGCGCATTCTGCAGCTAGGCCCTAACTCCACTTTGCCACCATGGATTTGCTTCAAACCTCTTGCAGTCAAAAGTATCCATACCCAGCAGTGCTCCCAGACCCCCAAACCCACCCACAAACACCAGGAAGCCTCCCAAACAGGCCCCCGAAAACCATAATTGAGCGAAATGTCAGAAAATGCAAAAACCATTTCCTCATGGATTTTGTCCAAACCACTTTTATCCGGTATTAGACCTTCCCAGCAATGGCCCCGGAGCCGTCAACCCAGGCGGAAACTAGAAGAAGACCCCCATACAACCAAAAAGCAAAAGTACAAAAATGGGGACTTAGTAATTTTCAGGACAATTTCCAAAATCACTCCGTGCGCGCTCTGCAGCTAGGCTCTAACTCCCCTTTGCCACTATGGATTTTCTTCAAATTACTTGCAATCAAAAGTATCCATACCCAGCAGTGCTCCCAGACCCCAAAACCCACCCACAAACACCAGGAAGCCCCCCAACTAGGCCCCCGAAAACATGATAGTGAGCAAAAACGCAAAAACTTTTTCAAGGTTGATTTTCGCCAAACCACTTTTATCCGGTATTAGACCTTTCCTGCAATGGCCCCAGAGCCGTCAACCCAGGCGGAAACTAGTAGAAGACCCCCAAACAGCCAAAAAGCAAAACTTAAAAAATGGGCACTTAGACATTTTCAGGCAAATTTCCAGAATCACTCCGTGCGCGCTCTGCAGCTAGGCCCTAACTCCCCTTTGCCACCACGGATTTTCTTCAAACCTCTTGCAATCAAAAGTATCCATACCCAGTAGTGCTCCCAGACCCCGAAACCCACCCACAAACACCAGGAAGCCCCCCAAACAGGCCCACAAAAACATGATAGTGAGCAAAAAGGCAAAAACTTTTTCAAACCTGATTTTCACCAAACCACTTTTATCCGGTATTAGACCTTCCCAGCAATGCCCCAAGACCCGCCAACCCACCCGCAAAAAAGCACAACACCCCCAAACAGGCAAAAAGCACAAATGGAAAATCTCATACAATATTTTTCGGCCTTCTGTCCAAACGCGCTGTGCAGCTAGGTCATAACTCCACTTTTCCACCATGGATGTCCTAGAAAACAAATGCAATCAACATTAGGCTGTGCCAGAAGTGCTCCTAGACCCCAAAACCCACCCCCAAACACCAGGAACCCACCCAAAAAGGCCCCCGAAAACATGATAGTGAGCAAAAAGGCAATAACTTTTTCAACTCCGATTTTCTCCAAACCACTTTTATCCGGTATTAGACCTTCCCAGCAATGGCCCCAGAGCCGTCAACTCACCCGCAAAGAAGTAGAACACCCCCACAAGTGCAGAGTCTTTCTTCATTGGGCGTAATCCTGCCATCTGCTTTGAGGGAAATAGGAGTTCGGAGGAGGAGGATAGAGGAGCATGATCTTGTGAACTTGTGAACCTGAGGATTGCAGACTGCGGCACCTTCAAATCAATGAGCAAATAAGTGAAGACAGTTCTGCAGATCGGCATGTTTTTGTGATTAGGTGATTAACGTTTTTATTTATATTGACTTTGCAAAACAAAGAAAGACAGACACACAGGAATAAAAGTGAATAAGGACGAAAAAGAAAGCTATTGATTCATTGGCTTATTTTCAGGGCTCGGTGTCAGGGAAGAAGAGTTCGTCCTCATACTCTGCGAATTCAGGCGGGAGTAGGTCACCTAACAGAGAAGAAATTCCCTCATCTAAGTTGGTGTCCTCCTCGTCTTCTTCCGGCGTGTATTCTCGTACTTTGTAATCTGGTGGTATGAGGTGCTGATTCATCTTGATCATTGTTAAACTCTTCACATTTTTGGGCGAGAGGTGGGTCCTTTTGCAAGTTACAATGCCACCAGCAGCACTGAAAACACGTTCAGAAGACACGCTTGCGAGTGGGCAAGACAAGTAGTTTATAGCCAGGTTGGAGTTCTCTGGCCACAATTCTTTTTTCCCATGCCAATACGCCAATGGGTCATCATGAACATAGACCTCTGTTGAGTCATTCAGATAGTCCTGCACCATCGACTCAAGGTTCTCCACGGTTCCTCCACTTTGCTTACTTTTTGCTGGGACCTTTTGAGAAGCAAACCCAAGCTGAGTTAGCCAATCCTCTTCTTCACACAATGTTACTGTTGTGTCTGGTGCAGATGATCCGGTTGCTGGTGTCTTTAACGGCTGAGAGGGAAAATCACTCACTTCTGCCACAGCCATAGGTGCAGAAGTGGATTCTTTTGACTCCGGAAGGCCCTCTGATGCTGATGTACTGCCTTTTCCTTCAATTTCCTGCCGTTTTCTTTCAAACCGATTGGCTGACATAGCTAGCCAACGTTTGTACTTTGTAACTTTTGCATCATCAAAAGGAAAGAATACTCTGCCTGCCAGTGCCTTTTTGTACCATGGATCCAGAATAGTAGCACAAATGTAATGCTGTTCTGTGTGGATCTTTTGAAGATGTTCATCACAAAGTAGGCGCTCTAATAATTTCTCCGCCAAATCAAAAGCTTCTTGCTTTTTTTCATCTTTTCGAAACGTAGCAGACACCGCCTTCAGTTGGTGCTCTAGCATGCGCAACAATGGGATAGCTTTTCCCAAATTACAGTCCTCCCTGCTGACTGCACGCGTGAAGACCTCAAAAGGACGAAGCATGTCTGTCAGGCTTTGAACTAGCTTCCATTGCTCCGCCTGTATCCTCATGTCCTTCATAGCTGCACCCTGTGTAAAGAAATACTGATCGACTACCGCACACTGCTCATACAGACGCTCAAGCATGTAGAAGGTTGAGTTCCAACGTGTTGCCACCTCCTGGTTGAGTGCTTTCACTGGCAGTTTCCGTTCATGTAGCAGGCCCCTCAGATGCTTCCGGGCCTTAAAAGAATGGTTGAAATGTGTGCACATTCTTCGGCAGGTGGTCAGTAACTCGCACACTTGACTTTCTTCACTCAAGAATTTTTTAACAACCAGGTTTATACAGTGCGCCAAACACGGCACTGTGAAATAGTTACCCATATCCATGACCTTAACTACATTGGCACCATTATCCGTGGAAACATAACCAATCATGCGTTTTCTTGGGGACAGCCATTGAATCAATCAATCAATTAGGAGTTTGTTAAAGCGCGACTACTTACCCGTAAGGGTCTCAAGGCGCTAGGGGTGGGGTGGGTGGTCGGGGTGCAGGTTCCATTCCATCAAGGAGGGGGTCTGTCGAAGAGCCAGGTTTTGAGGTTTCTTGCGAAGATGGGGAGCGATGTTGTCTGTCTGAGGTGTAGCGGAAGGGCGTTCCATGCTTTGGCCGCGAGGAAGGAGAAGGAGCGGCCTCCCGATCTGGTCTTTCTGGTGCAGGGGACCACGGCGTAGGAAAACTGGGCTGATCGTAGGGTCCTTTGGGGTGCGTGGAATTTGAGTCGGCTGTTCAGGTATGCTGGCCCGGTGCCGTAGAGGGCTTTGTGTGCGTGGGTGAGCATCTTAAAGGGGATTCTCACCTCGACGGGGAGCCAGTGGATTGTGCGCAGGTGCTGGGATATGTGGCAGTGTTTTGGCAGGTTGAGGACCAGTCTTGCGGCAGCGTTCTGGATGTTCTGTAGCTTGCGGATGAGGATTTTGTTTATTCCAGCGTAGAGTGCGTTGCCGTAGTCGAGTCTGCTGGTGACCAGGGCGTGAGTGACTGTCTTTCGGTGTTCGAGGGGGATCCATTTGAAGGTCTTACGAAGGAGGCGGAGGGTGTGGAAGCAGGAAGATGAGACAGAGTTGATCTGGCGGTCCATTTTGAGCTCGGAGTCCAGGATGATTCCCAGGTTGCGTGCGTGGTCTGTGGGGGTTGGTGGGTTTCCGAGGGCGGTGGGCCACCAGGTGTCGCTCCAGGCATCAGGGTTTGGGCCCATGATGAGTACTTCTGTTTTGTTGGTGTTTAGTTGTAGACAGCTGTTTTTCATCCATTTGGCGACGGCTTCCATGCCTTCTCGAAAGTTGCGTCTGGCGGTGTTGGGCTCATTGGATAGGGAGAGGATGAGCTGGGTGTCGTCTGCATATGACACGATGTTGAGTCCGTAGGTTCTGACGATGGGGGCAAGTGGAGCCATGTAGATGTTGAAGAGCGTTGGGCTGAGGGAGGAGCCCTGGGGGACTCCGCATGCCAAACATGGCTAGTGTTGCATGTTTCCGAGCAGCTTTAAAAACGTTGTCCGGGTCAACACCTGCGGTTAGCTTTGCTTTAACCCCTGAAAAAGAGACCCAGTGTGCAGTGATGCACAAGTAATCAGTGGCTGCGCAACTGGTCCACATGTCTGTTGTCAGATGTATAGTGTGAACAGCACTCTTCTGCAAAGCTGCCCCAATCACCTCTAACACATCTTCATGTAGTGCTGGAACCGCAACTCTGGCAAAATAGAACTGGCTAGGAACCTTCCATTTAGGGCAGAGCGTTGCCACTAATTCAAGAAAACCAACCCCTTCCACAAAAGAAAAAGGGAGAAGGTCCAGCGCTAGCATTTTAGCCAGCTTAGTGTTGTACAGACGCGTCACTGGGTGGTTGCGTTCAAATGGCGCATCTGAAAACAACATGCTTCTAATGTTGGGCTGGACCATTTTACGGGATGATGATGATGATGACTTCTTCGACCCAGTTACGCTTGGTGATGTTGATGAAATTTTTCACATTGGTGTCTCACTCTCTCCCACACTCTTAGTGTGGCTCATATATCTTGCAGGGTGTGTGCTGCTGACAGGGGTACTGGGTGTAACTGAAGGAATGTTTGACGCTTCTTCCTCCTCGTCATCACCAGATGAAACCTCAACGGATACAGTTTGTTGACTTTGCAATTCGGGCTTCCTTGATCTCCTTTAGGTGCGCATGCCATTTGACAGTGTGCAGTCTCTCAAGATGACCTCTCTGGCCTCCGGTACCATAGTTGGTACCAAGCTTACCACGACTAACTTCAAGCTTACAAATGGTACAAATGGCTATGTTTTCCCTTGTTGTGCTAACACTAAAGAAGTACCAAACTGCGGACTTCAAATGTCTGTGGGGGGCGGAGGAGGCGATACTGGTCATGCTAATGCCAGATGAAGTGGAGGATGTGTGTTGCGGAACTTTACTACGTTGTGCACTTGCAGCACCACTAATTGAGGAAATGAAGGTCGAGGTGGATGGAGGTCCCTTCTGGCGAGAAAATATGGAAGCAGTAGGTGGTGGTGTACTAGTTAACTGCATTGGTGGTGGTCCCATTCCCAGGTCGCCAACATCACGCTCAGCAGCATTTCGGGCTAGGGTAAAAATGTCTGTTTGCTGCATGCCTGCTGAGCCTGGAGTGACGTTTATAATGACTGCGTCGTCGTCGTGAGAGTCTTCATCAGCAGGAGTAAACAACACTTCTTCTTCAGCGTCATCATCACACTCCATAAGTACGAGACTTTCGGGGACCTTCCCTTTACGCTCAGCTACCTTTGTCAGATCATGGTGTGCCTCACTCTCAGACGGCTGTGTGGTTCCCAATTTAGATCCATATCATCAGAAGGAAGGGGGCTTGAAGAAGATGTAGACACCATCCTTGATCTTTTACTTGCTAGGGATCTGGAAGACAATGAATGATCAGGAGGAGTGGCTTCCTCAAATGATACCTCGGCTTGAATGTCGATTTCCTGATGTGCCCCTACTTCGGGAGGAACAACTATTGTGGGCACTTGTGCCGCTCCATGCAGCCCTGCTTGCGCATCTCCTTGCGCTGCCTCTCCTTCCACATGTACTTGGGCTTGTACTTGCACATGTGGTTGTTGTTGCAGCTGTGGTTGTTGAACACTTGTCAGATAAGTTACAACAACCTGTGTTGATTGAGGGATGCTGCTACTTTCTTGCGATGAGCCAACATCACTGGTCAATGGTGATTGAACAACTAGACTGGCTGCCTCTAAAGCACTCAAGGGCTTGGACTTAAGTTGGCGTGGTGGTGGTGGCACTGAGCCCAATGGAGCGGGGGTGCTGCTCCTGTAGCAGGGTTTCCGTTCTCCCACAGAACTGTGCACAGAGATCTAGAACCTGGGTGAATCAGGATGACCCAAAACTCACCTTTGTTTCAGAAATCCCCTTACCAAGCTAGCTACAGTGTCTCATCGGTAGTAATAACTTACCAATGACTTAGACAATCCAGAACATGAACTTAGAATACCTCAGGCATCGTGGAACACATGAACACTCTTTCGTTATATAATCATTACAAACCGAAACTGGGAGGCAGAGAACACACGTGCAAGTTTGAAATGTTTATTTTTCAATGCAACATTCTCAAACGCAGTATCTTGTATAATATCAACATACATATTATAAAAATCAAAGTTAGCAGCATAGCCACTAATCCATAATAAGCAAAAGGTGATAGCATGTTATGATGCAAAAATCTATAGAATTCTGTATCACCTATATTTTGCGCACCCTAATTAGCATATTATATTATATCTAAGAAGGTCTCATCTGGGTTCTAGCAGGGCGGACCCATACCTCTAATTCTCAGTAGGAGGAGATCACATCAACAGCTACCAGCTCTCTGCATGCGAAGTCTCAAGTGTGTTGATTCATTCCCTGTAACTCTATCTTAAACCCGCGTAGAGCCCAATGTTGGCAGCAACATTATTTGTGTTATGTCTAACCTGGTGCGAGGATCAGGCCTTCAGCAACCTTGTGTTAGGTTATTCTTAGAGTGTGCAGTTCTCGGTGTAAAGACAGTTGTACCAAGTGTACCAAGCACGACTGATACTAGAGCAATAACATATTATTCTCAAATAAATCACATCTTTCGTCTAGGGTGAAAGCTACAATAACAATTAGGTGTCATGTGCAAACTCAAGCTGGAAGAAAATATTGCGTTTAAAAATTTAATAAGCTCATGCTAACTTAACACAATATATAGAAACGTAGTAACCATATGACACTCCCAGCTTGGTCCCCAGCAGATCCCGCTGCAGGCGTACTTTTTTTTTTATTCCCAAAAAAATGTGGCGGGCGGCACACCAATCTCCTTGGTAAGTGGCGCCACTTGCTTCTTCTTCTCCTTACTGGCAACATTCTTGCTAGAGGAGCTACGGGGAACTTTTTTTGGGGCTATCTTCTTCAGATGTCAGAACAGCAGGCCGCGGATGCACGAGTTGCAGAGTTGTCTTGTCTGTGGCCACACGTGACGTCGCGTGACGTTATGCTGCACATACCGCTGCAGGACTTCTTCCTGGCACTGGTGGTTCTCTTGTGCATCTAAAAGCAATGGAAGACAGAGGAACATCAATTATACACCCCAAAAAGTCGAAAAACACTCAAAAATCAGCACAATCCCATGCCATCCATGCCCTCAATGATGTTTAAATTCAAAACACCCCACAGAAAGACTAGGCCCATGCACCACTCACTACCCCTGGGCATAAAGGATGAAAGCTAGGCAAAATGGGTGCAGGCCTGAGAACACGGCCTGCCTTCAAAATGGCCCCTTGCCCCCCAGCACATGACCAGGGCCTGCCTGTACCAGCACTCAAAATGGCCCCCACCCACATGGCCAGTCCCCATCAACACCCCCAAAAATCGAAAAACACACACAAATCACCACAATCCAATGCCATCCATGCCCTCCATGATGTTTACATTAAAGAGACCCCACAGAAAGACTCAGTCCATGCACCACTCACTACCCCTGGGCAAAAGGCCCCAACAGCAGCCAAAAAAATCGGAAAACACACAAAAATCAGCACAATCTCATGCCATTCATGCCCTCAATGATGTTTAAATTGAAGACACCCCACAGAAAGACTAGGCCCATGCACCACTCACTACCCCTGGGCATAAAGAATGAAAGCTAGGCAAAATGGGTGCAGGCCTGAGAACACTGCCTGCCTTCAAAATGGCCCCTTGCCCCCCATCACATGCCGAGGGCCTGCCTGTACCAGCACTCAAAACGGCCCCCACCCACATGGCCAGTTCCCATCAACACCCCAAAAAATCGAAAAAAAACACACAAAAATCAGCACAATCCCATGCCATCCATGCCCTCAATGATGTTTAAATTCAAGACACCCCACAGAAAGACTAGGCCATGCACCACACACTACCCCTGGGCATAAAGGATGAAAGCTAGGCAAAATGGGTGCAGGCTTGAGAACACTGCCTGCCTTCAAAATGGCCCCTTGCCCCCCAGCACATGGCCAGGGCCTGCCTGTACCAGCACTCAAAATGGCCCCCACCCACATGGCCAGTCCCCATCAACACCCAAATAAATCGAAAAACACACAAAAAGCAGCACAATCCCATGCCATCCATGCCCTCAATGATGTTTAAATTCAAGACACCCCACAGAAAGACTAGGCCCCTGCACCACTCACTACCCCTGGGCATAAAGGATGAAAGCTAGGCAAAATGGGTGCAGGCCTGAGAACACTGCCTGCCTTCAAAATGGCCCCTTGCCCCCCAGCACATGGCCAGGGCCTGCCTGTACCAGCACTCAAAATGGCCCCAACCCACATGCCCAGTCCCCATCAACACCCCAAAAAATAGATAAACACACAAAAATCAGCACATTCCCATGCCATCCATGCCCTCCATGATGTTTACATTAAAGAGACCCCACAGAAAGACTAGGCCCATGCACCACTCACTACCCCTGGGCATAAAGGATGAAAGCTAGGCAAAATGGGTGCAGGCCTGAGAACACTGCCTGCCTTCAAAATGGCCCCTTGCCCCCCAGCACATGGCCAGGGCCTGCCTGTACCAGCACTCAAAATGG